>NC_134485.1:212471622-212606622 GCF_040206685.1 Ascaphus truei | reverse complement strand
CTACTTTCTCAGCATTATCTCAAACTCTCAGCAGCTGCACAGGAAGTGGGTTTGAAACGCCAGGCTGTAATTTCTTACAGCGGTTTGAGAACGCCTTCTCCTCCGTGTCGGGACCTGCTGGCAGTGGCAGGTGCTTTGTACTTCCCCTGTCTGCAAACACAGGCATCTCTGGAGCCCTTCTAGCAAAACAAGCTGACCTTCTCTGGCCATGCGTAGCAATGTACTACTTACTACCTGTACCACTGAGGGAGACTGGCCGCAAACAGTCTATCTAACCTCTTTGCTGCCAGATGGGGCAGCAACGCAAAAGGGGTTAAAAGCATCGCTGGCATGTTTGTCACCTTAAAACATAAGACCCCAAAGGGTAGTTCAAGGGTAATGTTAGTGTCTGAAGCTTCAGCTCCCTGTGACGAGTCACCTCATCTCCCAGTGCCAATGGGCACCAAAATTAGATTTGAAGAATTCCAGCACTAACACAATGGTGTGTGTGTGTATACATACATACATACACACATACACACATACACACATTACCAGAATATTCAAGACCTACACAAACACACCTCAGACGTACGCACAGCAGTTTTGTCAGAGGAAATAAAAATTATATATATCGTATTCCAACTGAATTTATAGTGAGTGGAAGATTATGGGGTAAAGTGGGTTTGGGGACCTGTCTGAAATATGTGAATGTGCTCTTAATGTTCTTCATAATTACTCATACTCCTTTATGCACAGGTCTGTTTTGACTACATGGGAAAAAAGTATCCAGCAGAAGTAGATGATGGATTTATAGGAAGCAAAAAGCGTTTGCTTTATTTACAGTGCCTATAGACATGCATCAAAAATGACTGAACAGAATAAGTTGGAGCTATTAGATGCTGAATGAAGTAGCTATTTTAGCTCAATTTAGATATTACAACAAAAAAGAAAAATAACTAATGTATGACAGCTTTATTATTATCATGAAAAAATATCACCGACATTCACCAGTCCAGGTAAATAGTCACTCATTCCTTCTCCTCCACCCCCCTTCATACCCACTCAGAGCCTCCTTTTCTCTGGACCGCGCCTGAAGATAAAGATTAAGCCTCCTCTTAATTGGATCACGCGGCTTAAAGGCGCAGAACTCCCCTGTGTGTGGGGAGAGTGGCGATCACTCACCGCCAGAGCCTCAATACTTGCGCCCCGCAATGCCTTGCACTTAGAGACAGATCACAGCGGCAACCGCATGGCATAAGGGGGCACAAGTATCGAGGCTGCAGCGGCGAGTAATCGGCACGCTGCCTTCACACCACCTGCAGTTCTGCGCCTTTAAACCACGCTGGGCCAATAAAGAGGAAGCTGCACATCCCTTTCGCCTGACCTGATGTTCGAGCAGAGTGGGATTTTCCAGGCCTCACCATCATCATCATCTTCACAAAGTAATGCCAAAAACAGGTCAAGCAATAAAATGAAAAGCAAGACTTACTGCTCAGATTTAAAATACAGTTAAACTCAGAGGGGCCGGCATGCAAATGCTCACTGAAGTCTCCTCTCTCTCTCCTTAAGGGACATAAAGCAGCATCTCGTGTACCAAGGGGAAACTTTTCATCCCTTTTCCTCACAGGGAGGGATCCTGCATGATGGCTGTGGGTGGGTGAATCCCCTCTTTCCCCCCAGCCCCCAGTTCTCATTAGCTGACTTTGTGGGTTCCCCATTAGCTGTGTGTGTTGTACGAATAACGAAAAGCACCTCTTCCACATAGCATCATCTGTCGTGTACTCGTAGGGGTTGCCACCACTACGGGTTTAACCTGGAGACTATGGGCTTTGACCACGTATCTCCCGGCTCCCGGTTTACCCAGTAAACCTGCGAGTGATGGCGTGTGGTTGCGGTCGGCGGTGGCATTTCCTGGCGGCCTCTGAGTCCTCCCGGTATCTTCCCCTGCTATAACTCCGCTCAATATGGTCGTGCGGCGTCAAATGGCGCCGCGTTGCTACACGACATCACAGCATCACGTGACGCCCACAGTCATGACAACAAGACGCTATGTGACGCCTCTGCGCCATAAGGCAACCCGTTGTCATGGCAACTTGATGCTGCGTGAAGCCGTCACTTAGCGTCCCATTGTCGTGGCAACTCGGCACCATGTGACGCCACGCGGCCATATTGACAGGTTGAAGTGGGAGATGCCGTAGGATGTTGAAACATTGCCAGAAGATGCCAGGGAGACACTGCTGAAAAAGGTAAGTGCAAATTTTAAAATGTTGTCTCCGGGTTGGCCTTCCGTAGAAGGTGGCAGCCCTGGTACTCGTGTATAGACATTCAGTGTAGGTACCTGCAAATTGGTTGTGATGTGGCTGCAGGCTTATAAAGGCCTTGGTCAAAGGGTTTAACTAAATGACCCTTACTCATGAGATCCCTAGTATATTTTAGCTCAAATTGGAAGGAGTGCAGGAATTATTCTTTTTGTTTTGCACTCGTGTATAGAAGTGGGCAGAGTGTGATGGTCAAACTGAAGGATATGAGTTTCCAACCATGTTTGTTGCTTTAAAGGATAATGGGCTTTTCTCAACTAGATACACTATATATATATTATTTATTTATTTATAAAATATTTTACCAGGAAGTAATACATTGAGAGTTACCTCTCGTTTTCAAGTATGTCCTGGGCACAGAGTAAAACAAAATAATACATGGTTACAAATACAGTTACATAAATGAACAAGGTATACATTATATACAATACATTGCATGCACAGTTAAAGAAAATATATATTATGAGCGTATGAAACAGTTACAGACCAGATTAAAGTGTGAGACAGCCTTAGATTTGAAAGAACTTAAGCTGGTGGTGGATATGAGAGTCTCTGGTATGTTGTTCCAGTTTTGGGGTGCACGGAAGGAGAAGGAGGAACGTCCGGATACTTTGTTGAGTCTTGGGACCATGAATAGTCTTTTGGAGTCTGATCTCAGGTGATAGGTACTGCATGTGGTAGGGGTGAGGTGATTGTTAAGGTAGCTGGGTAGCTTGCCCAGAAAGTATTTGAGGGTGAGACAGGAAAGGTGAGACAGGAAAGGTGAACTTATATATATAACTTATATATATATAACAGAGCAGATGGCACACAAATACAGATGAAAACAGGTGCTAGTCCCATATGAATAAATATAATCAAAGGCTCCTTACCAGGCAGACCAAAGAGTCCAGAGAATCCAAAGTACACACAGCAAGGAAGAGACAGCACACTTGGTAACAAAAAAGAATTGTATTAAATAGCAGGCACATACACCGACGTTTCGGTCCTAGAAACAGGACCTTTACCAAGGAAGGTCCTGTTTCTAGGACCGAAACGAATTCTTTTTTGTTACCAAGTGTGCTGTCTCTTCCTTGCTGTGTGTACTTTGGATTCTCTGGACTCTTTGGTCTGCCTGGTAAGGAGCCTTTGATATTATATATATATATCAAAAAAATTAAAAAATAAATAGATGATACCGTTCTGTGGCTAACGAAATGCTTTTATTTGTGCGAGCTTTCGAGATACACTGATCTCTTCTTCCGGCGATGTTACAATGAATGAAGCAAAAGGTAAACTTAAAAACAGTGTCTCTTGGAATGTTATCTGTGCTGTGCCTTCCCTCGGTGTGGATGTGTTTTATGGCTAGAGGTGTTAAATGGTTACTGAAAGCAAGTGACATTGTAACATCGCTGGAAGAAGAGATCAGTGTATCTAGAAAACTCGCACAAATAAAAGCATTTCGTTAGCCACAGAACGGTATCATCTATTTATTTTTTTATTTTTTTGATTATTGAAGCTCGGCTAACACGGTACTGATACCTCTACATATATATATATATATATATATCTATATATATATATATATTATCAGTGTCCAATTATTTCCGGACGTTGTGTGTGTGTGTGTGTGTGTATACACACACACACACACACACACACACACACACAAATGTATATGTGTGTGTGTGTGTGTGTGTGTGTGTGTGTGTGTGTGTGTGTGTGTGTGTGTGTGTGTGTGTGTGTGTGTGTGTGTGTGTGTGTGTGTGTGTGTGTGTGTGTGTGTGTGTGTGTGTGTGTGTATTTTCTGATTGTTTACTTGTGTGCACATGTATGCGTGTTTATTCAGATGTAGCCGGTATTAATGCACCCGTTGAAGCAAAGTCTTGCATCAACACTGGCACATTATTTAACAGTAGTGCTATTGAAAACAATGGATTAGGAGATTACATTATTTAATGCACTACTGTGTACTTTACATTATATTAACAGGGGTAATAAAATCTACTACACCTATAAGTAAGATGGGAGCATGAAATCTGAAAATGTTTTGTAGCAACGTGAAGAACAGAGACTTGTAATCGCAGTATCTGGAAGATAATTGGGGAGGCCTCCAGTGGATGAAAAAGACCTTAGGATAATGACTGTTGATGATACAGATGTATAAATACATACATACATACATACATACATACATACATACATACATACATACATCTATATACAGTATTCACACAGAAAGGGAAACAAAATGATCTCTAACAAAGGGTACTCATTACAGAATTCACCTCTGTTGACAAAGTTCTGTGCTTTTCTGTCAAGTTAAAAAGAAGCAATCAAAGATATCTCCCCCCTCAGTTTTTAATGCAGGGGGTCTCCGGAGCAGAACCCCATTCATTTCAGCTCCAGTGCCCCACTGTTTCCGGAGATACTTACCTCCGTAGGGGGTGCTGGTATCTCTGAAGTTTTCAGCCAATAGGAAGCCACACCTGATGATGACATCAAGGCTGCCTTTTGGCCCCCAGGGCCCGGAGATATAGTGAACCCCAGAGTGGCTACCGGCACCCACTACAGAGGTAAGTATCTACGTTAGCAAAGGTCCCTGGAGCTGAAACTAATGGAGTTCAGCTCCGAAGACCCCATGCTTCCATTCTGTATTAAAAAAAAAAACAAAACAAATGAAGGGGTGGGGGGTGGGGCGGACGGCTCGGATTGCCTCTAAGGATCTAAGACTGAAACATATTGCATCTGAAATCATCCGTTTTCCAACAAATCATCATTCTTAGCTAACTGTGTTTTCTGCCGTCTGACCCAGAGCTCTCAGCAGTACTTGACACATACAGATGTGAGTCACCACTGCCCACACTAATGAATATAATGCAGCCATGCAATGTACGGAATACTGGATGCAACGTGTGATGTAAAGGAAAAGAAGACCATACTCTCTCACAAATTACAGTGAGGAATCTCAGAAGAAATGGGAAGAGAATAGAAGAAGCAGTAAGAAAACATGGAAGGAAAAAACAAATCAAACTTGCTTACTGCATATTTCCTCTACTATGAATACAGATTGTCCATTTGGTGGCATTGCAGTAAATGTCTGTAACAGTAAACTCTACCCAAGAGACCCTTCATTTCAACATTGAATGCTGGAAACCAAAGCACTCTCTATATATTTTATCTCAAAACTTGTCACTTAGGGGTTTAAACGGCGATAGAGCCAACCTGCAGGGAACGATCGTGGCAATTATATAGTGTCTCATAAAAAAGCATGGCCACAACTCTGATGGGAGTTTTGTTAAAAAAATAAATCTTCTTTTATTGATCAAACCTTACAATCAGATAACATGAGCAACGCTTCGGGCCCATGGCCCTTTATCTAGCTGCACTTGCAACAAACTGAATTAACGATATATACACCTACATACACAGATAGGTAGATGTAGTCAGACTTCCTGTTCTCTGTGACACAAAACATCAAGTGTAAATCCCCGGTATTTGTTTGCAATTTTTTAATAGTATTTTACTTTTTACTTACTATTTTTTTTAGTAGTGCTAATTATATGCACTATTATTTATTATTGTATAGGTTTATATAGGTAATACATCTATTTTCATTTATTTCTGATCATATCATATATCATTGTATTTTGTCAATAGTTATTATCTATGTATTATTTTATTATTAAGCCTTTTCATTTAGGTATTATTCACAGTGTTCGACAAACCTATACATTTGCTCGCCCCGGGCGAGTGGATTTAACCCCCGGGCGAGTAAATATTGGCCCAAGCAGCACACGTTTGGTACTACAGTAGGTGGCGAGTAGATTTTTTTTGTGTGGCGAGTAGATTTTTTGGTGATTTGTCAACCACTGATTATTCATGTAGCAGTTCGTTTATTTATTTTGCATTCATTATATGTATTTAGGCATATTTTATTCCATAGGCAGTCAGCGCCATCACCTGTCCTGGAGGATTAACCAATACTCTCTTTCTGATCAATTTTTAATCCAATTATGGCTAATCTCTCACTTGAGTGTGTCTCCCTGTTAACTAATGAGCTATGACCATTTTCGTCTATATCCGTCGTTTGCCGAATCAAGCCAGTGACCCCTGATGAAGTCAGCTGATGCTGATGAAACGCGTAGGGTCATCTGTGTCATTACGCAACCCTGAGACGCTACACTGAGTTGCCGTGCATGAGATCCCTTGCACTGACAAGCGTAGTGGGATTCCTACACAACGTGGACGTCTAGGATTGTTGCTGCCAGTGTGTCCACATACACACGGACTTCTACGAGGGCAATTCCCTATTGTGGACCAAACAGGAGGTCCGTGTGATCCCAGCTCCTGAACGTGGCCATACTGTCGGAGGATTTCCCCAGCTGACAGCAGGTGCTACAGCTGGAGCCAGTATCGGTGTTTTCTATCCAATGCTTTTTTATAATGTTCTTCTGTTAAGTGAGCATTTTTCTCCCCCTTCCCTTTCTAATAAATTGTTCTATTTTTGGTAATGTTCTAGGTTTGTGCGCTGTTTTTCCTTTTATGTTCACACAGATTTTCATCTACTGGAAGTGATTCTTTCACAAACAGCTGCCCCCCATTCCTGCCTATTGGCTACTCTCCATTATACAGGACTTTGTTCCAGAATGGTAAATGCCTACCCATCTTGGTTCTGGACTCTACATGTGAATACATTATTCACTATTTATATGTTTTTTGGTCACGTATGTATGTATGATATATATATATATCTATATCTATATATAGATATATAGATATAGATATATATATATGCAATTACCAGATTGTAGTCCAGCAAAGAGAGACAGCACACAAGGAGTATACTTCAAAGTGGTGTATTGAAGAGATGAACACTCAGACGACCAACGTTTCGTTTCCACAAACGGAACCTTCATCAGGGTTAGCAGTGTTGTAATGAATGCGACTCTAACTTATACCTACACCAGTGTATAATCCGACCAAATAATAGTCCAGTCCTTAGTGTCCAATCAAAATGTAGAATAAAATCTTGATAGATGTCTCATAACGACAGGATAATATACAGTCAGCGTTATCAGCAGCTCCAAAACATCCCTCCGTGATGGTTCCTAAGAGGGAGCTCCAGACCTTCCTTCCAAGTTACCTCCCTTGAATCACCAATGCATAAGCGCATGCATGCACGCCAACTCAGTTCCGCTACCAAAGTGGCCAGGCATACCACACAGCACTAGATAGGTTACCAACGCCATCAGCTCATCCGCAGTAGACTGATCCAAATGACATCAGGGACCTTGCTGATCTGCCTCCAACACGAATTCAACACGGTGCAAATGCATACATTATTCCAGCGTGCAGGCTATTGATAATAGGCTGCCCGTAGTGTATACTACAATGCGCATGCGCGGCTGGTGGCTATAGCAACCCGCCTAAAGCCCGGCTCCACTAGTAGAGCGGCCGGGTATACCACACAGACGTAGACTGGCAAGAACTAAATACAAAAAAATCAATCTGGATATGGCACATGTACTGCACAGCTGTATAACTGTATATATGGGGGAAATAAAACAATAAAAGCTCCTCATGGCAGAATCAACATAACGTATTATCAACATAACACAATCTCTCTCCGTGTCGGCTATAGTGTACACCCATACATAATGTGCACAATCTTTAGATCTATAGTAATGTCACAGAAACTAATACAAGCTCCCTGGTTATTATCTCAGTACATATGTATTATGTGCAGCGTCCCTAATAACTATAATGTTCCACCATAGCGGTCATAATGCTAAGACGCACTTGCGCACTATTGGGGTGCTATATAAATTTTAGCACTAGATATATAAGCCATGCACATAATAATTACATTTATAACAAAATATGTAAAAGGGTATAATCACATGTGAGGAGGAATAAAAATATGAAAGAGACACCCATAACGGAATTGAACTGAGTGAAACATAAAACACCAAAGTGTGCAGACCAGGGTGAAACAACAGTGTGCCATGTAGGACGAGACAGAGAATCATGCAACAATGGATACTAAAGAGAATCGTACATAAGACACAAATTATTTACAGAAAACATCCAAGTTTAAGATCTTCACATGGTGCCCTAGTTTTAAGATCATGAATAAGTCTTGCATCCTGTTGGAGTAACAGTTTACCCCTATCACCTCCGCGGGGTATTGGCTGGATCTGTAAAATCGGCAAACCTCTAATGGTTGCCAAAGAGTGACGATGTTGTTTGAAGTGGTGAGCGACCAGTACGTATTTAAGAAATTTCGTCAGCGGTACTACTTTGTAGTGCTTTCCTTATTGTTGAGCGATGCATTGCAATCCGCTCCTTTAGCATCCGTGTAGTCTTGCCAATATAGTGCAGTCCGCACGGGCACTTTATCATATACACTACAAATTTAGATTCACAATTCAGGTGATGATGGATTTTGATTTGAATACCTCTGTGTGGGTGACAGTATGTGTGGCCAAGCTGCATGAATTGGCAGTTTGCACAACAGTGACAATGGTAGGATCCTTTTTTTTGGCTAACCATGTCTTCTTGGGTGCATATTTATTAACTGGATCTGCTTCAGTGAGCATATCCCCCAAACTTGGTCCCAGACGGTAGCAAAACAATGGTGGTTCTGTGAAATATTTACCAATCTTATTGTCGTTAGATAAAACATGCCAATGTTTTCGAACACAATCTTTAATAAAACTGGCCGCTGTAGTATATGTGCTCACTACATTAAATCGTCTTGTCTCATCACTTCTGTTGGCTGGTGTAAAGAGTGTACACGGTCTGTCTCCCTTACTCTGGAAAGGGCATCTTCGATATCCACTGAATTGTAACCCCTTTCGTAGAATCTTTTTACCATTAGTAGTAAGGCATTATCCGCTTGTTCAGAATCACTTGTAATTCTCTTGACTCTTAGGAGTTGCGAATAGGGTAAGCCTCGTTTAAGAGGTATTGGATGATGACTAGATGACTGTAGTAGGGTGTTCTTGTCTGTAGGTTTCAGATAGACTCTAGTTGCTAGTGTACCCTCATCTTTGTAAACTACTGTGTCAAGGAACGGGAGGGGGCCAATGGCATTAAGTTTGTTAAGCAGGGCGGCGGTGTACTGGATATAGCTGGGTGTGTTCCTGACAAATGGTTTTAGAATGCTTTCCACCCAGCCAGAAATATTCTCAATCAGTGTGCCAGATCCAGCCCCTTGAGCGCTGGTTCTTTTGTGTACACACACTTCCAGCCTGTTTAAAAGTAAAACTTTTCTTGCTTTATCCTTTGTAACATCGCCCGAAGAGATACAGTGTATCTCAAAAGCTCGCACAAATACAGTAAAGGCATTTGGTTAGCCACAGAACGGTATCGACTAATATATATATATATATATATATATATATATATATATAAAACATACATAAATACATATACATATATACATGTAGAGGTATCAGTACCGTGTTAGCCGAGCTTCAATAATCAAAAAATAAATAGATGATACCGTTCTGTGGCTAACGAAATGCTTTTATTTGTGCGAGCTTTCGAGATACACTGATCTCTTCTTCCGGCGATGTTACAATGAATGAAGCAAGCAAAAGCTATACTATAAACAGTGTCTATTGGAATGTTATCTGTGCTGGTCCTTCCCCCGGTGTGGATGTGTTTTATGGCTGGATGTGTCAAAAGGTTCCTGAAAGCAAGTGATGAAAGAGTGTGTATGTGTATCAGTGTGAATTAACATGAATGGAGAGCCCACAGTATATACAGTGCTTTACAAAAGGTGTGTGTGGAGTGGGAGCGGATATAAATGGTGTGGGTGGGTGTGGAAATGTGAGAGTTAGTAGCATAACTAAAAGTGTGTGTGGATACTATGTGGTCCTTATTGGTGTATAGGGATGTAAAAACAAGGAGTATAAGTATGTGTGAGAGACAGCTGTGTGTGCATACATATCACACAGTATGTACAGACATGGCCTATAGCGCTCATGGGAAGAGAGTTCACTTGTGTCAGTAATGACTCATAAAATTTCGATCTCTGTTTAGGCCACTGCTAAGTGTCCCGAACAGTTGCATAAATTTGTATTCATGCAACCGTCTCTCTTTCGGGGTTTTAAGATTACCTTTGAGTATGGCAACCCTCAGATCGTTCATCTTATGGTCAGAGTCAGAGAAATGTTCGCCAACAGGACTGTCTCTTGTTCCGCGTGTGATGCTGTGGCGGTGCACATATATATATTATTATTTTTTCCCCACCCTCTGAGAGATTCCCCGGCTACCAGGTGTGTGATTGATGTTGCATACGTGTTTGCTCACAGAAAGGCTGAGATCAAGCTGATGTTGTTGGGGAAACAGGACAGACTTTAGGGGTGATAGCTGGTTCCCCTTCATTCTGGTGTAAGTGCCTCCATCTGCCGCAGGCTCCAGGAGAGCTAGAAGCAGTCCCTGCGGAAGAACTCTTTCATATTCCCCCTGACAGACTGCAAGCCCAGGCAGGAGTATATTTGATAAAAGGAACATCTTTTTTCTTCTCCATTCAGAGTACAGCATACAGGCAGCACTGCATACTATAGCACTGGTCTCCAGCCTCAGGATGGTCCCTGGACTCAATCCCCAGTCATGGTCTCCAGAGGTCGGTCCTAACTCTTCCCCTACTACCTGATGGAGCAGGAGGTATGGTTCTCACTCCCACTCCCCTAAGGGAGGGGATAGAAGGTTACAGAGCCCTGAACACCTCTTATGTGAGACCAGCCTCTCTCAAAGGGGAGATACAACTAACTAAATTTGAGGTTCAACCCCTAAAGTCCCTGGGGCTCAATATTTCCAGTCAACTGTCTAGATAGGATGTATTCCCAAATGGAGTTGTATCTGTTAACTACTGAAAAAGATGAATCCTCATCCATGTTATACTGAAGTGCAAGGTTACTTCTGAAAAAAAGAGCGCAGGGAAACTAAATCTGAAGGACGCTCCCTTCAATGAATGAATTTAGTTGTTCATTTGGGAACTACATAATGCCCATAACAATCATGATATAGTAGATGTAAAACTCCTGCATTGTTACCTTATTGCGAACCTACAGTATGTTGTCATTACTGACATTTTAAAACCCGTACTTGGGTGTTACCCTACATAAAACACAAGTACAGATTTAGTATATCTGCACATAGGTTTGTGTTGAAACACATCACAAATGGTTGCATTTCACATATCTGCAACGCAAACAACTGCATACATATCTGCAACGCAAACAACTGCATGCACACGTCTGTACAAGAGCACAAGAAGGTCAGGAATAACTTTAGACAGCTTAAAAGACTTGCTAAAAACACCAAACTGGTGTTTACATTTAAACAAAGTGTAAAAGAATACATTTTAGAGCAGTCTCCTTAATCCAACGGTATTACTGGCCGAGATAAACCTCTCCTGGGTAAACCTCAGGAATCTGACCTTGGCCACGGATGCTGCAAGTTCTTAAATATCAGGCAGGCCAGACAAGTGGTGCAGCTGGAGCCCTGTTTGCAGGGAGCCGGAACCTTACATTGTCATGTCAGCCTGGCTGTGTAAAGCAGGTACTGCAGCCAGGCAAGGAAGACTCAGAAGTGGGACAAGGCAAGTCCTTTGCATGCATGTAATATTACTCTCGCTGGAAAGAAGTGATGTCCATGGTCTTCTCATATTTTCCAACTTGCTTTTCTTTATTTATTATGTTTTGATATGTTTTATGAGAAGTGATAAATAAATGTACAGCATGGAAAACAGGGGGTCCGGCTATGTTATATTCAGCTACACCCAGTTCCTGAGCTAATAACCGGCATAGTTACCTGGGTTAAATGACCCTCCTGAAGAAACAAACTGGTAGCCAAATCTCCCGGGTACTGTTGCCTAATTGGACGTCCGTTTAAATCCCCACGAGGGATCACCGGTCAGTGTACCAGTGAGTTTCTTAGGAACCACGTGGTCCTGGCGCAGAAATAAATGTGCAAAGTAATAAAGTGGTGGAGGATGAGTTAGTTGGACAGGGTGGCTGCTCTAATGTAGCTTAGGGCAGGACTCGGAGATCAGGAAGTCTGCTTCACAAACACGTCATGTTTGAGGCAAACCCAGAACGTCAGTTCGGGATCATTAGCTTTATGTTACCTTTTTGACATTGATAAAAACATAAATAAAAAAAATACTTCAAGAAGCTAGAGATGTAGCCAGATTTTCCTGTCCCCGGAGCTTTGGGGACAGTAAGTGTCACGGCTCCCTGAGGAGGTGTCTTTTCTTCCAAATGGGACTCCCCACAGTTTTCCAGTTGCCAGGTTATGCCCTGGTCAGGATTATGTGAAGTACACCTGTCGTGTGCTCCGGAGTGCGCTATAGATATGCCAGGTGACTGTGTCTGGATCGGGGGGAGGTTCAGCGGATGTGAGAGATATCTGTGGCACTGCGACCACTCTCCTATGCGGACAGTATCTATTGCCCCGTGGATAAAGTTCCGTCGGGGAACCGGGTATGGGATGCTGGAGGTAAGGAAAGAGCCGTCTTACCTCCTGACGTGAAGCCTTCCTCTACACCGGGTCCCGCTTCCATGATACGTGTAGACCGCACGTCCGCGGTAAGGGAACAGCCAGCCGCTCCTCCCCCTCTTGTGGTGCCGCCGACAGCGGGGTAGATAACAGCAACAGGAATTGCAATGACCAGGGCACGCAAACAGGAGTATATCTCCTTGAGAAAGCGCAACACTTGCTTGAAACGCGTAGGAGAACTTTCTCTGTTTTGTCTACCACTTACGTTTGTTCTTAAATAAAGCCTTTTTCATTTTTGCACCCACTGGTAACCTTTTTCTTAATTTATTTCCAACTTTTGGCCGTTCCGGATCCTGTTTGAGTGCCCTGATCATTGCAATTCCTGCTCAGGATTACCTGGCTTCTCCCGGCAGTAAGGGTAGTCCGGCTATATCTGTCATTTCCCACAAAACCACTTAAATAAAAGCAGGTGTATGCAGTTAACATTTATCTTTTTGTTGGGAGCACTGGAAGAGGGACTGGTCTTCCCCCAGCTGATTTTATTATGCACAGCCCCTGCCATGACTGATCAGAAACATTTCGAATGTCATATTGATGCGAGATCAACGTCAGCATTCCATTGTAGGTGGCTTAGACTGCTCATCATGCCACTTGTGCCTATATGTCCAGTAGAACATGAACACACCGTTCTCCGCATCACCCACATCTTTGCCACAATGAAGATGCTGCTGCCGATCTCATATAGTGTGGAGGGACATATTTTTTTTTGTGTGCAAGTCTGGCAGGATCATTTCTCAGATGCGGCGGGCGACAGATTTTTCCAGCAGCTGAATTTAATCACTTAGATGCAGAGTGCTGATAGACTGAATCCATTTAATTTCTGTGGCTCACGGCTGGGAGGGGTGAGTAGATGAAGGGAGGAGAGAAGGTCAGAACAATTTAGTGAACAACAGTTGGGTTTTAACCCTTCCGTGGCTGGAGAGAATGCTCACTGTTCAAAACTACATCCCTGCAAATGCTTAACATGCCAATTGCAAGGACAAGGAGGGTCCACTTCTGTACACTACAATATTCAATTTGCAGTCCTGACACTATTAAAGCAGAGATATTCTTAATCCCATGGCCCTTGACATTTAGAGCAGTTGATTGTATTGCAAAACATAAATATGTGGTTACAGAGGCCAAAGATGGGATATTTCTGCCACACAGAATATCAGACAGGAAGGTACTGTATATTGGATTAGCAAGGGAAAAAAAAACAGAGTTGTACACCTGGTTTCACTATTGCCTCAAATTTGGGCCCCAAAAAACATTCCAGAAGAAAAAACACATTGCGGCTAACACCATTCGGCTTTAATAAGCCAACACCACAACGGACAATAGCCGCTGATGTGCAGCCTGTCTCAGACTAAGCACAATGGAAGATGCTTGGCAATGTGACCACAAGGGATATGAAGCCACGGAGTTATTTAGGCGCCCCTGTGCAAATTCAACTATCTCCAGCTTTACTGATGGTAACATATTGGCAATAGCTTTCTACATGGTTAAATGTACCAAACTTCTAGAAGGGTCACTTACTCAACCAACACTGGTTTTACTGTTTTGATTCAGCTTTATGGCTTTTCCCTGTTTGAAAGCCATCTGCCTAGATCAAATTCCCTGCCATGCCGTCATTCTCCGCACACTATGATACCCAGAATAACAAATCGTCATTGGCTAGTACATCAAGCAGTGCAAGGCAAAGTCAAGGAGTGATTAAAACAGCACAGCTAATAAAAGACAGCATTTAAGACACCATATAGTCTTTGCGTTAGCTATTCAAAATTGATTTAAGAGGTCAAAATCTGGCATTTAGGTCACTGATGGTATGTTGTATAATACACTTGCTGTATGAAGCAGTGGTGTGTGTAAATCCTATTAATGTACACTTAAGAGCACAGTGGAACATTTGTTGAGTGCAGATATTATGTAATTACTCTTCATGCTGGTAGCAGAAACTTGCTAAAGGCTGAAGCAGTTGCACAGCGAGTGAGTACAGCCACTGACTGAAAACAATGGCACTGACTTTGCAGATGGCCCTGGTTCAAATCGGCTCCTTGCGACTTTGGGCTTTATCACCCTGAGGTTTAGGCACACAAAGTAGAGTGTAAGCTCAACAGGGCAGCACTTACTGTACCTGCAAAATGTTACACGGTGCTGCGTACACCGCCAGCACTACATAAGAAAAAAAAATATTAAGGAGACTGTGCCTCTATATTACAAGCACAAGGAGATGGAGAAGGGAAAAGCAGATTAGTGTCTTTACCCAGAATGCTTCACTAAAACCAGTTGCCAAGACGCTCTTACGTTAATCTACAATCGAGTCATGCCAAGACTCAAACTGTTCCTGGAACATAAATGTATCCATGCATACACAGAAAGAACTCGGAGGGAAACAGGGCTGTGTGCAAAAGGATGGCTGACTATCTCAGCTGCTTATCTATACACAAGAAAGCTTAGTGCTTTGCTAGGGGTGCAATAGCTTCATGTGAAGCAGAGGCGATGGTTAATATTTGAACAGCAAGAAGTCTCTCCAGCTGAAAATTCAAGGTGACACTGTAAGCCCTTCCCGGGAAACGAAGAGAGTGAGCCCCTTCCTGAAAATTAAGTCACACTTCACCTCCCAAGACCATTTGCAACCGAGATATACTGTATGACTATGCTTTCAGTGCTGATCTCACAAGGCCCAGCAGAACAGCAACACATTTCAGCCCTGTTCAGCTGTGAAAGGGTTACAGAAGCATTAAAGGGGTGAAGGGACAAGGAAACGTTTCTTGCTTCCACTGCAAGCTTTTGCTTATCCTTTGCAGACCATGAAATAACGATGAAGGGGTGATCTTACTGCCACTGAAGTGAAGGGAGCTAGCATAGTTTACTGATGGAAAACCATACCATTTACAGATTCCTTTAAGAGTTTGCCGTCAGTAATGTGAGTGAAAGGCACTGTGGTTTCATACGGTTTTAGCTTTAAAAATGTTAGATCATTAAACTTAATAAACACCATCAACTTCAATCTTATGCAATTTTCAGGAATCTAGTAAATAGGAACTGCAAGTGCTGAAAGCTTGTTCATGATCTTGTGACAAATACTGTACTCTTTTTCAAAAGCAATGGGGGCAAGGCCCATTCATTTGAATAGAGTTGAACGCTGCTGAAGCATTGGGAAGGCTGCTTCAAATAAGTTGAGACCCAAGAGTGAAGTCGCAATGATCACCGATCACTACAATTTTAAGGCCTTTTAGGTTCTCAATCGGCTGTAAATGCACAATTACAGAAGTACGTTTGTGGATAGCTGGATGAGCGATGCTAGAGGTGCAGCAAAATCCTACAAATGTTCATCTCATTGGCGAAACATATTGCAAACCATTTAGAGGGTTACTTGAAATCAATAAACTCACTAATCTCTATCCAAGATATGACATGCAATTACATTACTGTACCATAACCACAAAATGCATCAAAGTTGAAATTATGATTTCTTGTGCTGCGAGTAGTAGGTATAAGCAAAATGAAACCGTATATTGGTAAAAGGAGGCTGCAATGCTGCTTCTTTGGCCCACGTAACCTATCATGCCCAACGTGCGTTCCTTAGCTCCTAGTATGGTATTCCTTGTAAGTAGCTGTAGCGGGGTCCCCCTTCCTTGCCTGGGTGAGGGGCAGCTGCTCTGCATTGCCACGCGGATGAGCCGGTGATCCGAGGCTCCGCCGGATCGGGAGAAAGTTATGGCGGCCATTTTGAGGTTGGCGCCGCATGCAAGTCTGTGGGACCGTGTTCTGCAGCGGCCATGTTGGGATTGGCGTGCCAGAAGGGGAGAGGCTTAGGAGCAGGATTTCCTCCGTGGACTAGGAGCCCGCGAGTCAGTTGTCACGGAGCAAGCAAAGAGGACAGATGTGTCCAGGGAGCGAGTAAGCCCCTGGACAAGGTCAGACTTTGCACTTAGGCCCCGATCCTTACTGAGACCAGTATTGTAGGGAAGGCCCTAGATAGGGACCCTCTCTAGTAGAAATTGACAACCCAGACCACTGTGCAGTTGGACGGATGTCAGCACAGTGACCTGCAGCCTTCGGACGAGAACGCACGTGGCAACCAGCAGTGCGGCATGAGGGGAGTTTTGCAGACACCGCATTGTGGGACCACTGACGCGCCACTGCTAACGGAAGAACCCTCTAATTCCCTGGTGTTAGCCAGGAAGGTGCCCACCATGCACCACCACACTTCAGGGAGGGTAGCGCTACCTTCACACACACCGGGTGTGGTTTGCTCCTGGGACTGGAGGAGGGACACTGGGTTACCACACTGGTAGTATTGTTATTGTATGTTCATTGTTATTGTGTTTGGGAGTATAGTATAGAGTATAGTTGTAGGCAGTGGGACCACCCTGGGTCAAGAAGTACCTAGCTAGTCTACAAGTGGAGGAGAGTTTGCTGTGCAGTGGTACAGTAAAGGATCGCCCAAGAACTTTTGGACTCCCCTGAACCGGTGACCTGTTTGTAGACGGCCGCCACGAGGTTCCTGTGAAGAGGTTCCATTGGACTTTCTACGACTTCTTGACCCAGGGTGGTCCCACTGCCTACAACTATACGCTGCCTGTGAGTTTTACTGTTTTTATCACTATGTTTATATAAAGCTATCTGCACTATCCTTGTGTCCTCTCCTCTATTTTTGTGGGAGCTTCCTGTCTACCCTGCCGCTGATGACCTACAACTAGAGTTGGTTACTCATAATAACCGAAAGGCCCATATTACTTGCACTAAATGTGAATAAGACTATTGCGATATTTTTGGCAATTTTTCTTTTATTTTTACAGAGCTGCACTATTGTGTGTTTTTTCCTTTTTTCCCCTCTATCTTTTAACATATAGCTACCTGGATGCGAGTGCGCTATTGAACTTTTGCTCCTAACAAAATGAAATACAGCAGGGAAACGACACCAATACAAATAAAAATGCTCTGCAGACGGAAAATGAAACAACATGTAAGTATGGCCCTGGCCCAAACAACTCACAATGTAAAACATACGTTTCTATGTTGTCTTTAGGTGAGCATTGGCTATGTATTTATGGACCTTATGAAACTCTCTGCCATCCTACACTGTTCAGCAGATCTCAATGAAGCCTTAAATTCAATAGGTGAGATGTCCTACTGTTCGTGGAGGACCAAACTTTACACATGGACAGCATAAAATCCTGAGATCAAAGTGCCACCAGGAAAGGTGTGCTGATGTACTTGAATGCAATATGGCAAAATCCCTGAAAGGAAAACTGAGAAACTATATTTTTTAAGTTCATTTCATATTCTTGTGATAAGAAGAAATCAGATAAATATTGCCCTTTTTTTCTTCTAATAGTTAGTATAAGTATAATCTAGGCAAAGAATTGATGCTCTTAACCACACAATACAATCACACTTTTGAACACTAATGTAATGGAATTCTTACTCTGAAAGACTTCCGTTTTCAATATCAATCAGCATAATCAATGTCTAACACAACATATTCCTGGGCAGACCACCGAGCTCTCCAAATCACCCAAGAGCTAAAGTACTGCATGTTTGGGACTAGAATGTCATTACCTATTTTACATACACAGTAGATGGATTGCTTTTGAAGTATGTGTTTAACTTACAAAGTTAATTAGTAGTCAAGTGAAGGAGATAATCAAAACAATTTTTTTTTTTTAAAGAGTGAAAAATATATATATTTTTATTGCGGATGACTTGTGGTAAAATGCTAGGTACTTGAACAGATAAGATTACGGGGCTGATTCCACAGGCAACCAAACAGGTTAATGCAAGAGATCAGGTGTCCACTCCTGTTCAAGTCAATCAGAGTTAACCCTGGATAGGATGCCCTAACCTGCACTGGCGCTTGATGAATCTGTCCCTACAGTTAACACCATGTTAAAAAGGAAGCAGAGATAATCACGTCTCTAGTGCATGCTTCTCCTGTGCAACAGTAAAATAATAAAAGCTAATCAGAGTTTGAAGAGATGAGGTATTTTAATAACAGAAGAAAGTGGGAAACTGTTAGACCGATTTTTTTTTAACTTTAAGGGTGTATGAAACTTTCGAAGATTTATAGGTTGTTTAAAAAAAACTTTTTTTGGTTCTGTTTAAAGTATATAAAGTGAAAAAAGTAATAAAACTTTTATTTATTACAATAACACAGTACCCCTTAAGTAGACTACATTCTTGTTTTATTGATGAGCGGAAGGGAAAAAGGTCTATAGAATAAACACTTTGTAGGCACGAGGTCAGCCCCACAGCTCCTGGTTCTCCTATCTCATCTACTCTCGCAATACCAAAGTATTTTTCAAGACGTTTATTAATTCTTTGTGTAACTGTGAAAGTCCTTAATGTGAATAAGTTCCACTACAGTATTTATAGAGTAACATTTTCTTTACTTTCAAAGATGTCCAAAGCTACTTTCAATGTGACAAAAATATACTGTGCAATACCTATATATTCTCTTGAAAAAGGGTAATTTAGTTCAACCCATTGGCCAAATGAGTGGGAGTTGGTGGAGGGGGACCCCTGACTGTTTCCATTACAGGAGGCTTTGGCAATTTGTTATTTGGCCATAACAACTACCCAGACTTTGGTGATGTATCAGCAACTAATATCAATATGATATATGCTTTCATACTGGATCCTTGATAATACTCTAGGCAATTTTGTTAATATGCAACCTAGAGTTATATTCACAGGCATATCTCTATCTTTAGTACACAGTTCTGCAGTAATGTGTTACTTTACAGATTAATGCCTTTTATCCACTGGTGATCCTTTTGACCAATTCATGTGCCTTTGTCCTCATGGTATATTTGTATTGTCAGTTGTGAGTCCCCCTCCTCTTCTACGTTTCTCCCCCTGTTTTTATCCCTAAACTAATACATTTGTTACAATTATGACAGTGTGGTATGCCCGTGTGCTTCATTATAAGGATACTTTTTTTGCTGTGCTATACATAATCTATCCTTGAGCACCACTGCCTTTTGACATTCTATCATACTCCTAGGACAGTTTTTGGGCAGCCGTTATCAATTGTGTTGATGCGGTATACTTTGTGTCATATACTGTGTGTATATATATATATATATATATATATATATATATATATATATATATATATATATATATATATATATATATATATATATATATATATATACAGTGTACGACAAACCTATACATTTGCTCGCCCCGGGCGAGTGGATTTAACACCCGGGCGAGTAAATATTGGCCCAAGCAGCACACGTTTGGTACTAGGTGGCGAGTAGATTTTTTTTCTGTGGCGAGTAGATTTTTTGGTGATTTGTCAACCACTGTATATATATATATATATATATATATATATATATATATATATATATATATATATATATATATATATATATAGTGGTTGACAAGTCACCAAAAAATCTACTCGCCACACAAAAAAATCTACTCGCCACCTAGTACCAAACGTGTGCTGATTGGGACAATATTTACTCGCCCGGGGGTTAAATCCAGTCGCGCGGGGCGAGCAAATGTATAGGTTTGTCGAACACTGTGTGTGTGTGTGTGTGTGTGTGTGTGTATATATATATATATATATATATATATATATATATATATATATATATATAAGGTTATGGTGGGTAAAAAAGTGACAAAAACCCTCCACAGTAAAGCATAAAGCAACTGTAAATATTACTGTATGTTCATTTGCATGTCTTAGACAGGTCTGCAACCCTGTCTTTCCCCATTGTCACCCAGCATACAGCACTTCCACTGCAGCAAGGGATTCTGGGAAATGACATGCAAATGAGCACTCAGTGCCACCTTTTGTCTCAAGCTCGTATTACACAAGCCAATCCTCAAGCCAATGCATGCTGTTTTAAACACAGCTTTTAAACAGAGGCTGGGATGAGATGCAAAGCCATTAGACCTACTCACATACATGTTTCAACCTTGATGGGTATCATCAGTGTGAGGCTGGTCTTAATGGCTAGCAGGTTTGAGACTAGACTAGGTAATCACCACTGTCATTAAGGTTATGGTGGGTAAAAAAGTGACAAAAACCCTCCACAGTAAAGCATAAAGCAACTGTAAATATTACTGTATGTTCATTTGCATGTCTTAGACAGGTCTGCAACCCTGTCTTTCCCCATTGTCACCCAGCATACAGCACTTCCACTGCAGCAAGGGATTCTGGGAAATGACATGCAAATGAGCACTCAGTGCCACCTTTTGTCTCAAGCTCGTATTACACAAGCCAATTGTATGTGAGTAGGTCTAATGGCTTTGCATCTCATCCCAGCCTCTGTTTAAAAGCTGTGTTTAAAACAGCATGCATTGGCTTGAGGATTGGCTTGTGTAATACGAGCTTGAGACAAAAGGTGGCACTGAGTGCTCATTTGCATGTCATTTCCCAGAATCCCTTGCTGCAGTGGAAGTGCTGTATGCTGGGTGACAATGGGGAAAGACAGGGTTGCAGACCTGTCTAAGACATGCAAATGAACATACAGTAATATTTACAGTTGCTATATATATATATATATATATATATATATATATATATATATATATATATACAGTGTTCGACAAACCTATACATTTGCTCGCCCCGGGCGAGTGGATTTAACATTGTGGCGAGCTCCTATTGGCCCAAGCAGCACACGTTTGGTACTAGGTGGCGAGTAGATTTTTTGGTGATTTGTCAACCACTGTGTGTGTGTGTGTGTATATATATATATATATATATATATATATATATATATATATAGCTTGTTGGGTATGTGTGTGTTTATTT
This sequence comes from Ascaphus truei, assembly GCF_040206685.1. NCBI lineage: Eukaryota > Metazoa > Chordata > Amphibia > Anura > Ascaphidae > Ascaphus > Ascaphus truei. The sequence continues at coordinate 212,584,998 of NC_134485.1, read as the reverse complement.
TCTTTACTTTCGTATTGAACTTGTATTGGAGATATACTGTACATAGTATATAGTGCATATTACATAGTATGCTGATATAAGAAGGATGGCATTGTTCTTTTTTTAGGTATGTTGATTAAACATATTACTGGTTAAAAATGCCCTGAAATTTTTTATTCAAGAGACACATTTACTAGAATTATGCTTAACATAAATTTAATCACTGCAATTGAAGGGACAAAATCCTGCAGTAAAAAGCCTAAAAAGTTATCAGATAACATACAGGCATACCCCACATTAACGTATGCAATGGGACCGGAGCATGTATGTAAAGCGAAAATGTACTTAAAGTGAAGCACTGCCTTTTTTCCACTTATTGATGCATGTACTGTACTGCAATCGTCCTATACGTGCATAACTGATGTAAATAACGCATTTGTATATATATATACAGGCTCTATAGTTTCCCCGCTTGCGCACAGCTTTGGTACAGGTAGGGAGCCGGTATTGCTGTTCAGGACGTGCTGACAGGTGCATGCGCAAGTTGCCGTTTGCCTATTGGATATGTCCTTACTCGCGAGTGTACTTAAAGTGAGCGTCCTTAAACCGGGGTATGCCTGTACAATGCATAATGGTTTTGTTGGAGGCTAATTCAGGTTTCATACTTCACACATTTTCAGTGGTTTGGGATGAGATAAAAACAAAATGTCAGAGAAAAGAAAACTACGGCTAACAAGATTTCTAAAAATCATATTAGAAGGGAGTATATCAGCAAGATCAATAAAACAAAAAGCAAAAAATGTGAAAAAATAAATACAATTATTTGAGGTAAGAATGGAGCCTTTTAGAGTGCTACTCCCCATTCTATTTGCTTATTAGATGAAGATATCAATTCAAATGAATGCCCTTAGCCGACAACGCCTTATTTTACTACATCATCCTAGAACAGTATTTTTCAACCGGGGTTCCTAGGAAGCCTTGGGTTCAATGGGCATCCCTAAAGGGTTCCCTGCAATTTTCAGGTCATTTGAAAATTGAACCAAATACAGAAGAATTTACAATGCATCTGATCTCAGACGCGCGATTAGAGAGGGTTGGGGTTCCTTACAATGTATCCGATCTCAGACGCGCTATTAGAGAGGGTTGGGGTTCCTTACAATGCATCAGATCTCAGACGGGCTATTAGAGAGGGTTGGGGTTCCTTACAATGTATCCGATCTCAGACGCGCTATTAGAGAGGGTTGGAGTTCCTTACAATGCATCTGATCTCAGACGCACTACTAGAGAGGGGTGGGGTTCCTTACAATGCGTCTGATCTCAGACGCGCTATTAGGTTGGAGTTCAGCAGAATTTCACAATAAAGTTATAGGGTTCCTTAACCAAAAAAAGGTTAAAAAAACAACACTGTCCCAGAAGCTTACAGCTCAAGCCCAACATTATTTAAATATATATATTTAAATATATATATATATATTAATATATATATATATATATATATATATATATATATATATATATCCTCGTCTTAAGACGGCAGCTATCCGTACGGCCAAGTGGCCATGTCCATTCCCATTAAACACATACTGTACACTGTCCAGCCAGGGTCTTCATTCATATCTCACCCAACGTCACCTTTCAATTTATATTCACCCACTCATTCTTCTCTACTATGTCAACTACTCATTATTTTTACGTTTAAGTCTTACAACGGCATAAAAAGTACAGTGTAATATGAAAATAACTACTGTAGTTACTTTATAACGGTCAACGAAATTTTAGAAAATATTTTATATTGTAATAAAATGATGAATTGGTGTCCAACACAAACCCTAAACACTTGGCAGGAAAGAAGTTATTTTTTTTTTGTTTTTTTAAGTGGAGAACATTATTTTAATTGTACTATTTTACTCCTCCAGCATCATGATCATTAACATTAATAGTACAGTAATAATAACAATAAAATGTAGCAATTAATTTCAACAGGGCAAATTGACTTGTATGCAATCTAATACAGAGTGTGTTAGCTATCCTCATCAATTGCAATGAACAGTGCACCCCACTGTTACAATAATACTTGTACCCTGACAATGATAAAGATGAAAGAGAGCGCATGGAACATAATAATGGTACAAAGCACACAAGTACTGTATATAAAAAGAAAAATAGGCACACCAAAAAAGGTATACAATACAGAAGTGTACGCGCATACCAAGTGAAACCTCTGTTTTGTCACTGAAATCGTATTTTGATGTTTTTGATTGAATTAAAGACTTTTGAGAGTAAAAGTACTGCCACCTTGTCAGGTTTGGATATACAGTATTGGTTCTGTGCCAGGTTTGGATATAAAAGTACTGTTACAATGGCAGGGTTGGATATAAAAGTACTGGTACTGTGTCAGGTTTGCTTATAAAGGTACTGGTAATGTGGCAGGGTTGCTTATAAAAAATACTGGTACATTAATAGAGCTGTTTTAACACTATTTACATAAGGGATTGAAAGATTATGCATGGTTATGTATTTCCTGTGCAAAAAAATCAATACAAATGTAAGTTATTAAAAAAAAAAGTACTGGTACTGTGTGAGGTTTGGATATAAAAGTACTGGTGCTGTGTCAGGTTTGGATATAAAAGTACTGGTACTGTGTCAGGTTTGGATATAAAAGTACTGGTACTGTGTCAGGTTTGGATATAAAAGTACTGGTACTGTGTCAGGTTTGGATATAAAAGTACTGGTGCTGTGTCAGGTTTGGATATAAAAGTACTGGTACTGTGGCAGGTTTGCTGATAAAAGTACTGGTGCTGTGTCAGGTTTGGATATAAAAGTACTGGTGCTGTGTCAGGTTTGGATATAAAAGTACTGGTACTGTGGCAGGTTTGCTGATAAAAGTACTGGTACTGTATCAGGTTTGGATATAAAAGTACTGGTACTGTGTCAGGTTTGGATATAAAAGTACTGGTGCTGTGTCAGGTTTGGATATAAAAGTACTGGTACTGTGTCAGGTTTGGATATAAAAGTACTGGTACTGTGTCAGGTTTGGATATAAAAGTACTGGTACTGTGGCAGGTTTGGATATAAAAGTACTGGTACTGTGTCAGGTTTGGATATAAAAGTACTGGTGCTGTGTCAGGTTTGGATATAAAAGTACTGGTACTGTGGCAGGTTTGCTGATAAAAGTACTGGTGCTGTGTCAGGTTTGGATATAAAAGTACTGGTACTGTGTCAGGTTTGGATATAAAAGTACTGGTGCTGTGTCAGGTTTGGATATAAAAGTACTGGTACTGTGTCAGGTTTGGATATAAAAGTACTGGTGCTGTGTCAGGTTTGGATATAAAAGTACTGGTGCTGTGTCAGGTTTGGATATAAAAGTACTGGTACTGTGGCAGGTTTGCTGATAAAAGTACTGGTACTGTTGCTGATAAAAGTACTGTTTGCTGGCCTGATCGCAATTCCGTCTGCATGAACGACTGAGTGCTGTGAGAATTTTGAGCCAGTGGGGGTGCGCGTGCGATCGTGCACGCGCCAGATCGCGATGCATTTTCATCTCCATGAAGGCGTTTTAGTCCTACAGTATGAGAATTTAGGTAGGTGCCAGCAAAGAAGTGTCACTTCAAAACTAAATAGACACATACACAATAAACCGACACTCCACTGAAACATGTCACTTGCCTGGGTGCTCAAAGAGAGGCCGATACAAAGATGGGGACTTATTTTGTATATCAACGTTTCGATTCACGCGAGAACAAAGATATACGCAATACATCACTATCATGTTATTTGAAAGACCTGCAAGTGACAATTCCCCCCCTCTGTTTTTATGTATATTTATCTTCTGGTTTTGCCACGTGTGGAGAACACGTGTGTTGTTCTGTTGTGCTGCCGGAGGAGCCTGCAAACCACTGCTCTACAGGCCCCCCTGTCTGCGGAGAACTTAAAGCAGAGACAGTAACATCTCCTAACTCCTGGTCACAGATCTGGTCTCTCTGTATTTTTAGTTTAGGCCGTTGCTGGAATATTGGAGTCTTTTGATGAGTTCTAAGCCCACGGCTGCTGCTTCTGTGTGTCATACTGTAAGAGTAACAGTGCTGCCAGGTTAAACACACAGTTCATTGTTTAAAGCAGGAGGCTCGCACACAGTTGTGCAGATACCACTGGCGATACACAATTCCTGTGATTTCTAAGGCTCTAGTTGCTAAGAGGAGGATAGAGCCCTAGGAGAAAAAAATAAATCACACAGTGATCACAGGAAAGGTATTTTTAGAGCAAAACTGAAATGATTAACTGAAATGGAGGGTGAAACAGATAATGATATAATAGAAGCCCAGGCCGGGGAACGCTGATATACGATATTTTTGGTGGCATGGCTGTGCAGAATAAAATACGTTTGGTAACCACCGTTTCCCAGCATCCTATTGGCAAACAAATACAGGGAGAGGGAGAGAACTCCCCCACTTGCAAAGTGCAGGGCAGATCAGTTCTTATAAGACCCCTCTATCAGTAGGGGTGGTACTTCATTCTTAAGCAGTATGCTTAATACTTCTGCACAGAAGAGTACCTAATTATGGGACAATAATACCAGACTTGCAATGCCTTGCAGGAAATAGGAAATTCTATCACGCACACTTGCTCCCAAATTGCTTTTGACAGGAAATTGGCACCCAAAGCAAAGATGCAAATGACCAAAGTTCCAAATGCAATTTCGGCTTCAACCAAGGATGCGGAGAGAGTCTAAAAACATCAACAAAAACCGTGCAGGGACTCTGGCAGAGCAGAAGATTTTGAGGTGCTACTGTAAAGCATGTAATATGATTCATTTGTGGACTTACTACACGTTCTGGGAGCCCAACAAAATGCCACCATAGGAGCCACATTGCATTCCTGGGTTTAATCTGCTGACAGTCCAACTTCTGCAGTGTATTTAAATGACTAAACGAAGTTGAGTTGTTTATAATATCCAGAAAACCTAAGATAGGCTTTAGGGTTTCATAGTCTGCATCTGATATAGAGTTGCATTTCACACTGCACATAACACCCCTCTTCTGCATACATAATCTATTTCAGACAATCTTGAAGAGCTGGACCATGCAACCTTAAGCTCTCTTCACAGGGAACAATTTGGATCAAGCTGAGAAAACTGTGTCAGATTGCTTTGTAAAATTAGAGACTGCAGTTTGAACATTCATACTTTCAGACTTCAAAAAAAAGAGTGACAATTTTGCTCGTTTGCAGCATTTTAGAACTTTGCATATGAAAGTCAGCAACATGCTGAATAAATCAATTCAAGGAGGTGGTTATGAATAAAAGAGTAAGTGGACCAAAATACTCCTGCCTAAATTCCTCAATTGTCTTGAAGTATCTATTCGTGCAGACATGCGCAGGTAGTCATGGGATTAAACCGACAAGGTTTAACGCTTTGCTGCCAGAAGGGACATACCAGTGCATTAGTTGCAGGTGCCTCTCACAGAGAAGGGCTTACTTACACTACGCCAGCACAAGATGAAAATGCTAAAATGATTGCACGTATGGGGACTGCTATGGAATGTCACCCAGATATGTCAGAATCGTTTCTTTTCCGCGCCATCCTCACCTGACAATTCTATTGCGATTGGTGGTGGGCGGCACCTCAGTTTGGAGCGAACACGGGCGGCTGCATCAAGTCATCACATCAGCCCTGAGCAGAGAGGCTCTTTTTAATCCATGTGTAACTGGGTGGACTAACCCTGGAAAGCCTCTAATCTTATTTTTTTTTAATATATGGTGCATCATACTCCTACATTTCAAGATGGTTAGCGCTGTTTTTTCCCCAACATTTTTATTTCCCCCTATCTAGTTCTATTTGAAGCCCATTTCATCTGGAAGCGATAAAGAAAGCCATAAAAACTAACTGTGAAAAAACATAGGAGGATGTGTTGATGTTGTGTTGCAGTTACTTGGCTAGGCTTGCCGAGGCCTCCTCCAATGTCTTGTGGACCACAGAGAGTTAGCTTCCCCTGTGAACCATTAACAAATATAGCAAGGAAAACATTGGCACTTCTGCTAGTTCAAGCCTGCATTATCGTCAGCCATCTCCTGGGAGAACCGGGCCGCAGAAATAACCAGCTGGAACATCCCAATGATTGCCCCTGCAGGAGATGTATATAATAAAAATTGAAAGCTGTAGTATGAACTTCTAACATACTTGTCCTTTTGGTTTATTCATCAGAAATAATTATCTGTGCTAGCTTTCACGGGAGCACATATTTTATGATGTACATTAAAATTTAATGGATTTTTAATATTGTAACTACAGCAAGAAGCCAACCGAAAATTAAGCAATACATTTTTGCAGCGGTTTGTTGTTAGCCAATGCATCAACGGGGTTGAAATGGATGAACAGATTTAGACATAAGCATTCACACCAATACGGTATTAAAACTCCGATTTCACATGAGCTACGGCGGGGGGAGAGCGGGGTTCATTATGGTACGAAAATATCAACATGCCTCAAACTTTCAGCTTTTGGGCGGGGGCAGCTTATTTATGATACACATGTGTTTTCTGATAGTGGGTGTTGGTTGTTACTGGTAGGCCGGGTTTCCTCTAGGTTAATACTCACAGGCTAGTTCAACACACTGCTCACTCACACCAGCAGTGGTCCTCTGATTTGCCTGGGAAGTCCAAAAGAGGTTGATCAAAGAAGTGGGAATCAAGGTTTATAGGGAAAGTACAAAGATCCCAGCTGCAAAGTAAGAACCATTCTCGGTTTTTGTGAAGGTTTGTTTTACAGAGCAAAGAACACAACGATGACAACTGAAAATTATAGCAACCAGGGGATCTACTCAAAACAAATCCCAGCGCCTTGTAAACACAGTTAAAACATGTGTGTCGGTGACCCACGTTTCGGTTTTATTTCGTGTAAACAAACATTCTGAAGCAGACACAAAGGCTGCCCCAACATAAAGTGAAAGTTAATTAAATAGTTAATAAAACCATAACATTAGCCATTGCAAGGCACCAATGACATCTCAATGTCCAATCCATCACCCAGTCATTCTGTTGACTGCAATACGTGTTTAACTAAAATGCAAGGAAAAAAACAAAACAAGGTTTACATCTAAATGCCTCTACATTTATAAAATAAAAATACAGTCACACAAAATTGAAGAGAAGCTCTGCACCAAAAACGATGACCACCACTCAGCTCAGCTTATTTCAGCGAGAACAAAAAGCCCTGGAAGCAGAAGTTGAGTATTCCTTGTTTATCTGTAGTATTTACTACCCAGGGACTAAGGGTGGTCCCCTTTATCCTTACAATTTAACATAAAATATAGGACAGACTGCATCTTTGACCACCTTATTATCAATAGCGGTTGTCTGGATAAATGAAATCAAAAGTGGGTAAGTATATGAATATGATATTTATTATATATGCTATAAACCCAAGGTGGGAAACCCTGTCGCCAATCGCCACAAGTGGCGAATTGGCCATGAAAGTGTGGCGCATTTGAGAGTGCCAGCTCCCACAGTAAAATAAACTTTTTCCTGACGGCATGTGCTGAACCAGCCTATTTTGATCTGGTTTAATACTGATTGGCCGGCGAAGCTGGCCAATTCAGTTAAACAGCAATTCTACTTGTTGCCAAGTAGAACAAAGAAAAAACAGTCAAACAAATATATAAGGGAATCAACAAGTGCACTGTAAAAAGTGCACTTAAAAAAGAAGGGAAAACTCTAAAGAACCCATGATGGGGGATACCGAGCAGAGCACCCCGCCTAACGCCCACTGGGAGGCAAACTCCGAAACCGTCCCAGCGGACTCGGCGTACGTGAACTCTGCCCGAATACGGGAGTGCACCAGCGCCCGGAACACTGCCACGATGTTCGTTGGGACCCCCCTCTCCAAACGCTGCTTCCTGGTCTTGTAAATGGCTACCTTAGCCACTGCCAGGAGCAGGTTGACTAGGAGATCCCTAGGCTTATTGTCTCGGGACACTGGTCACCCAAAAATAAAATGATGAGGGGAAAAACCCAGCCAGAACTGCAGAAGAAGGCTCCTCCCGGTGGATAAGAGGGGCTGCAGTCTGGCGCAGCTCAGATAAATGTGGAATATGGACTCCCGCTCGCCACAGAAGGGACAGGCGGCGGGGGAGTCCGTGAAGTGTGCCAAATACTCTCCTGTGCTCAGTGCACCGTGGAGGACCCTCCAACTCAAATCCCCGGCGGGACGGGGAACCAAAGCTGAATAGAGCTCTCTCCACCGGGGTCTCTCGCCCTCGTTCCCAAAAAATACCCGCCTCCAGATGGTATCTGAGCGGGTGACAAGGGCGAGGTAGTGCACTATATGGAGCACCAGAGAATACAGGACTTTCCTCGGCATGCCGCGAAAACATGCCGGGGACATATCCCCCAACCTGCTGAGGTTGGGGGAAAGAGGAACTCTAAGGGGTTGCCGTGGTTTGGGTTCCACGCAAAGATCCGGAGAGCTAGGATTGAAAGGTTGACAAGGCTCTCCGGTCTGCAATACCCCCTCGATGAAGGTGCGTGAGTCGGGGTGGATGGCATCTTTAATCTCCTGGATCAAACGACGAGGGACGCGGGCAATAAGCAGACCCATATGGGGCGCGAGCTCCTCTGCTCCTACCCAGTCCTGCCGCTCATAGTCCAGGAGATCCCCGACTCTGGTCACCTGCGCCAGGATTAGCCGGCGGCAAATAGAGGGTGAATCCAACATCCGAGCCCCCACTGCCGGATTATACAGCAGGGGCTCAGCAAGGAAATCAACCCCCACCGCCTGTTCCTTCCTGGTCGCGGTGACCAGTTTCCAGGCCTTCAGTAAGTCCCGGTAGTATGCCGGCAGCACCGAGAGGTTTCTACCTAAACCCTCGGGCCTGATGATAAACAGTTGCCGGTCATACCTCATATTGCGCAGCTGGTGAAAGAAAAAGGTCGCCAGCTGGCACCACTGCGGAGACGGATCTGCGAATAGGTATCTCTGCAGGTACTGGAGGCGGAAAGTGTGTAACTGGGAGCGGACACACACCACTCCCTGTCCACCCTCCTCCAAAGGGAGACACGCAACTCCCGCAGAGACCCAATGCTTCCCCATCCAGAGAAAATCCATCAATCTCCTCTGGATCTTGTTGATAAATTCGGGGGGTGGACCCATGGCTATCAGCCGGTGCCAAAGCTGACTGGCCACCAGCTGATTAATCACCAGGGTCCTTCCCCTAAGGGAAAGCATTCGACAGATACACCCATGACCCCAGACGAGCAATGACCCGTTCTTCAAGATCACTGAAGTTTTCTGGGGCCGGGTCCTCCGCAGCAGACAGGCAGACTCCCAGATACTTGAGAGTATCGCTCTCCCACGAGACATTCCGAAACGTGGGGGGCAAAGAGTCCACCTGTAAGGGACCCACCAATATGCCGGAGCACTTGGACCAGTTGATCCGAGCAGAAGAGGCCGTGGTGTAGACCTCTTGGCACGCTTGTGCCCGCTCTAGATCATCTAGGTCCTGGGCCACGAGGAGCACGTCATTGGCATAAGCCGACAGGACTACTCGCATGTCGGGCTCCCGCAGCACCAGCCCGGTGAGCCTCCTCCTCAGTAGGCAGAGGAAGGGCTCAATGGCCAGCGCGTACAGTTGCCCAGACAGGGGGCACCCTTGACGAACTCCCCGACCAAACACAAAAGGTGCCGTCAGGGACCAGTTGATCTTCACCAGACACTCTGCAGAGGCGTACAGCATCTGGAGAAAGCCCACAAATTGTGGGCCGAAGCCAAACGCCCGCAGGGTCTGCATAAGGTAACGGTGATCCACTCTGTCAAACGCCTTCTCCTGATCTAGGGATAGGAAGGCGAGTGATAGACCAGTCCTCTGCGCATAGTGCATCAGGTCCCGGACCAGAAAAATGTTGTCATGAATGCTCCGGCCCGGGACAGTATAGGACTGGTCGGGGTGAATCACCTCTGCCAGCACGGACTTGAGCCTCAGCGAAAGCGCTTTGGCTACGATCTTATAGTCCGTGCTGAGCAGTGAGACCGGTCGCCAATTAGAGATCTGACGGAGATCCCCCTTCTTCGGCAGCAAAGACAGTATTGCCCGCCGACACGAAAGTGGCATCTCACCGATCTCAAGGGCTTCAGCTAGGACCTCGGTGAAATCAGGTCCCAGCATCTCCCAGAAAAACCGGAAGAACTCCAGAGTCAGCCCGTCTAGCCCCGGCGCTTTTCCGCGGGACATGAGACTGAGGGCTGAGTCAAAGGTAACTCAAGCCGCTCCCTTCCATCCCCACCGACCGTGGGAAGCCCCTCCCATAAGACCCTGCATTTATCTGGCTGGATGGACTCCGGAGAGAAAAGATCTACATAGAATCTCCGGGTTCTGTCCCGGATGCTCTCCGGGTCAGTCAGAGGGGTACCGTCCTCTGCCAACAGGCATGTGATATGTCTACGGTTTCCCCTCATTTTCTCCAGTGCGTAGAAGAGGCGCGACCCGCGATCCATCTCTCGAAGGAAGTTGATGCGGGATCGCACATACGCCCCCGAGCTCTCCGATCTTCCAAGTCCCAGAGAGCGGACTTCCTCTCCACGTACATACTCTGCAGGTATTGGTCTCCTGCCACAGACAGCCGCTTCTCGAGATCGAGCACCTCCTCCCTGACGGCCTCGATCTCAGCATCGCGCCGCCCGCTGGCACCTTTTGTGTACTCCTGACACACGAGGCGCAGATGAACCTTGCCCACGTCCCACCACTGCTCTAACGTGGCAAAGTCTGACCTGCAACCTCTCCAGGCCATCCAAAAGTCTCGGACCGTCGTCGCAAACCCCTTGTCCTCCAACAACGTATTGTTGAAGTGCCAATATGCGGCAGAGGGTGCTGCAGGTAGCAGCGTCACCGTCACGGACGCACAATTGTGGTCCGAAAACGGCGCCAGCCTAATGGCACTGGACTGGGCTCGTGACAGGCTGTGGCTGGAAATATACAGCCTGTCGATCCGGGACCAGGACATCCGTTCACCCCTAAACACCCTAACATGTGTGAACTCAGTGGATGCCTCAGGATGTTGTTCTCGCCAGACGTCTACCAAGGAGTAGCGGGTGATGACCTCCCGCAAGGCCGACGCAGAACACGGGTGTGGCTCCGGACCATTCCGGTCTTTACGAGCCTCGAGGGTACAGTTAAAATCACCCCCGAGCACCACGTATTCGTCCGCGTCGACTGTCTCCAGGTATTCAGACATTTTGACGAAGAACTGCCTTCTCAGGGGTCCGGTCGCAGGAGCATACACATTCAGGAAATTAAACGTGTAGTCCTCGTGTCGGACCCTGATATGCAACAGGCGACCTGGAACAACAGCTTTGGCAAGCAGCAGCTCAGGTTGAAAGGATTCAGAGAACAGGGTCACCACCCCACAAGATGTCGAAGTGAGGTGGCTGAAAAAGACCTTGCCTCGCCACTCCAGATGCCAGCTGGCTTCAGCCTCTGGAGTGGTATGGGTTTCCTGCAGGAAACTCACAGAATACTTTCCCTTTTGTAAAAAGGAGAGTACCTGGAACCTGCGAAACCCGTTCTTACATCCATTTACGTTTAGCGTACCGATGCTCAAAGCCATTGGTAATCAAGAGTCTTGCTTCCCATAGGCGCTCAGGGTACTATACCCCAAGAAGCCTTTACGTGCTCTCGCAACACTTTGTTAAACTTTAGGACCCGAATATGTTCGATAGTCCCGGAAAATTTGGCCTTGTGGCCTTGTGGTTAGCCTTGATATATACTCTGAGAGAGTGGAGAGTGGAGAATGACCGAAGCATCCTTCCACCTCTCAAGGGCCAACTGCACCTTCGTATGTCCGTGTTTACAGAGGGTATCATCCAGGAAACTATCTAGCTCCCGGGCAGGGATAATGGGGATCGTGGAGTCCACCGACTCCATGGTGCCAGAGGACTCCCCTCTGAGCCCCAACTCCCCAGGCTCCTCTTGGCTGGAGAATTCAAGACCCCCGTCCTTCTCTGCGGGGGCCTCTCTCAGCCCTAGATTGGATCCCCTCCTCGGTGTTTCCACGAGGGGGGCCACTGTGCTCTCCACCTCCATCCCCGAGTCAGGATGTTCAGGGGCAGCTGGTGGCGACATGGCAGAGGCAGTGGTCTCCCGAGAGTCCTCGGGGGCCACAGAAGCACACGTGCCACGGGTGTTCGCATCACCCGCGGGAGGGCACTCACCAACCGCGGGAGGGCCCTCACCATCCGCGGGAGGGCCTCCACCGTCCGCGGGAGGGCCCTCACCATCCGCGGGAGGGCCCCTACCATCCGCGGGAGGGCACCCACCATCCGCGGGAGGGCTCTCACCAACCATGGGGGGGCACTCCTTAGCAAGGGCTTCATAGGGAGGGTCTTTCCCAGCGTTCACTCCCAACAAAGTGCCTGCCCAAAACTCTGCACCAAGAGGGTTCAGGTCAGACAACTCCCAGATGTAATCGGAAGTGCTCACCACAACACCCTCCAAACCCTCATCCACGGGGGTCAGCCCTAACCCATCTCCTTCCTCTGGTGACGCAAACCGGGGCTTTTTATCCCTATGTGCATCACCCGAAGGCGGTACAGCCGGAGGGGGATCTTGGCTGGCTCTGAAGAGAGGTGCATTAGGCATGTCAAATTCACCGAAGCACAATTCTCCGGGGGACGCTCTCCAACCGAGAGGGGTGCTGGGAGGCTCCCCAACGTCCCCAGAGGTGTCGGGTACCTCCAGCTGCATTCCTTCCAGAAATTCGAGGGGGGGGGGGGCTGTACATTTGTGGGATCCGGCTTACACTGGTTAATCCCAACCAGTGGGCCGGACAGGACCACCTTGTGCGGAACTGATTTTTCTTTCCGCTTCCGAGACTTCAGAGGGTAAACGTAATATGGTTCACCCTCAACCTCCTCAATCACCCTCTTATTGGTTTTAGATTTGCTCTTCCTGGGGATTGATTTCCCAGGAGAGGGTGCCGCTGTCTCCATAGCAGGAGTTTCCTCCCGCTCCCCTTCACCCTGTACGATGCTTACAATGGGGTTAGGGGGTTCTTGGGGGGGAACAGCGACAGAGGGTGACTGTTGTGGGGTGACTTTGTTCTTCCCCCTCTTTTTTGGGAGGAGAGATTCAGATGTCACTGTTTGAGTTGCGACAGTGACATCTTCTGTGGTCCCAGGGGGGACCTGGGCCCTCGAGATCTTTTCCTTCTCCCTCTGTTCTTTGGAGAGAGGTTCAGATGTCACTGTTTGAGATGGGGCAGTGACATCTTCTGTGGTCCCAGGGGGGACCTGGGCCCTCGAGATCTTTTCCTTCTCCCTCTGTTCTTTGGGGAGAGGTTCAGATGTCACTGTTTGAGATGGGGCAGTGACATCTTCTGCGGTCCCAGAGGGGGCCTGAGCCTTTGAGGGCTTTTCCCTCTCCCTCTTTCTTTGGGGGAGAGGTGTAGACGTCACTGTCCGAGATGGGGCAGCGACATCTCCTGTGGTCCCAGCGGGGGCCTGGGCCCCCGAGGGCTCCGCTGCGGTGGGTGCAGCGGCACAGGGTGTTTCCTCCTGGGGGGAGACAGCGCTAACAGAGGCTGGCCGCTCCAGGGCGACCCCCTCTCCTTCCTTCCGCTCTCCAGGAAGAGGTGCAGAAGTCACTGTTCCGGATGGGACAGCGACATCTCCTGCGGTCTCAGGAGGGACCTGGGCCCTTGAGGGCCCCGCTGTGGTGGGCACAGCAGTACCGGGTGTCTTGGCAGAGGGAGGGGTGGGTGCAGGAGTTGGGACGGGTCCTCTGTTCCCTTTGAGGCAACTCCTACGAGTGTGCCCCAGCTCTCTGCACAGATAACATCTAACCCCCTCCGTGCCATAAAACACAGTGTATGCTATGCCCTCGTAGAGCACCCTAAACGAACCCTCCACAGATTCAGTGCTCCCCGGCAGCAGCAGTTGTACCTGCCGCCTAAATGAGAGTACATGCCTCAGCGCCCTATCTCTGCAGCCCAAAGATAATTTTATTATGGGGGACTTAATGTCTCCCAGGGCTTGCAGGTACGGCTTCATGAGGCAATCTGGGATGAAGGGGGGCACATTTGACAGGATGACCTTTGTGCCTAACCCCTCCATGGGTTCTATAGGGATGTATTTCCCCCCCTACACTGATGCCTTTCTGCACCAGGGTGTGAGTGGCAGCCAGCGTACGGAGGAAGAAAATGCCCCTCCCATACATTTTGCTGGCCGCCACCACAGCAGAGGGACCCACCACATCAGCCACAGCCCTCACATATATCTCCATGTTTAGGCCAGGTGACATTGGGCACCTCACCCCAAGCTTCCTGCTGAGACAGGGCGTGGCCCCAGCATTGTTGTTGCTGGGGTCAACGCCTGTAACTGCCACATGCGCCCATGTTTGAACAGGGACTGCAGGGGTTACGCTGCTAACAGGTGCTGGGGGAGGCGTGGCCAGGGCACTGGAAGGACCAGGCCTAGGGCTGTGACTAAGAGTGTTGCTCCTAGGGGCCACAGTTTTTGGTGTTCTGTATCCGGGCGTCGCCCCCTTTGCCGCACTAGTCCTGTTCCCCTTTCCAGGCATGATAACAAATAAGCCTCTAAGTCAGGGGAAGGTATTGCTTAGTGAGAGAGGTATTGAGAGAAACTGTCCCTTTAAGAAGAGATCTCTCTGCAAGGGGAAAAAACAGCAGCTTTTAAAAACCTGCTGCAGTTTTAAATCTTTTTCCCCTTATTAGTTACTCTCTCTCTGTTATAATAAGCAAACACCACAATTTACAAGTCTTTATAGAAAAGACACAGAGCTCTCAATTGCAAGTGAGAAAAGGAATCAGGCCTAAGAAAAACAAAAGAGTGAAATTGGAAGTTTAAACAACCAGTAAAAACCTCCAGTAGTGAGGGAGGAGAGAGGGGGTGAGACTGCAGTTTTCCAGCCAGCTAAACTGCAGCTATGCTGGGTTAAATCACTGCAGCCCCTGGGTGAAAACCAAAAACGGTTTTTAAGCCTGAAAATACACCCAAAACCCTCTATAAAACTCCCAGTATACTCCCCCACAGATCCAAACCAAAAAATACGAAATAAAGAAAGAATAAAGCTGATTCCTTACCAAATGCCTGGGAGCTCTGTACATACACTTCTGAGTGACGCAGCAGCAGGTGATAGTGCTGAGGTGAGTGTCGCAGCAGCAGGTGATCGTGCTCAGGTGAGGGAAGCAGACGAACAGTGTGTGTTGTTTTAAATGTTCGATTGAGCAACCTAATTTCTCAATTTTTACACGGTGTTGCGATGTTCACTTCTCATTCGCCACACCTGTGGCTACATTGAAAAATAGGTAGCCCACCTCTGCTATAAAGAACCGTGACATTAAAAAGAAGAAAAACGTACATCTATTCCCTAATTTTCTTATCCAGTCAAGAGCCGGTTTCAAAGATTTGAAAAGAGAAACGGTCAATATGGTTATAGAGGGTCACTGTACTTCTAGACAAGGCACTGGTCATTCAAAAGCAGCAATAGCAACCACCTTCATAGCCAAGGCCGAGTCACCACTTCTAGAAATAAACATCTAAAGCAGGAGTGCTTTCATGGGAAAACGGACAACATTTTACAGGTTCTGAGGGGTACAAACATAACTCTTGCAGACACACAAAAGGGGAAGAGGACATGTGGTTGTCCCTGGCCAGCGAACAGTGAATCACCACCTTACAGATCAGAGAACTAGGGTGTCTATTTGCTGGGAACTACGCAGCGCCATAGAGTATTTCAAAACAAACATTCAAGCTGAGACGCCAAGCAACCCTTCACGATGAAATGATAAAGTTGTCAGGAGAGGCAACAGGCCTAACATTGATAGGGAGCCGCACAGTAAATCTTCCAATCCTATCAGTGTGTCTCCAGCCCGTACATTACTGGCTATGACAGTAAAAGTATGAACCCTCTTCATCAGAAAGACGGAGTCAGTTACTCATAAAACAGATGGTGTTTCCAGAGTTGTCATGAATAAACCTTAAAAGAAAAACAGTTCAGCTGCTATTACACAAGCACTAAAAATGATAGCCATTTTGAAACCGCATTTTATTGACCTCTAATATTACAATGGTGTACAAAACCGTGATGTCAAACAGATTCGGTAATCACACACCACAGCAAGAGCTGGGCGTAAGAGAGCATGTAAGATGTTGAAGCTACCGGAATACATATTTACTAGAGCTGAATGTCAGATTCTAGTCAACTACTGTTCCGTGGTCGTAAAGAAATAAAACAGCCTCTTAATAGTAGTACCAATATTATAGCTGTTCATATAAATTACATCTTGGAAGCACCGAGGGACAAAAAATATAAAAAGATGTGAAAATGGAACCAGTTCAAACTTCTTTTACAGTAATGGTCTCCAGTTGAGCATAATCACCAAAGCTATAGTGATAAGATTGCCAAAAGTAGACAAACATCTGCGAGAGGAATTTATCTCCGAGGGAAAGCCAACAGCTTGTTATCATTAAAGAGGCGATGCGCGCTCGGCGTTTGAACTGCAGGCCGTCTTGTTACTGCGTTTTCTGAGGCAATTGCACCAGATGTTGGCAACTATCCTCAGATGGATGACAAGCACCTGCTGTTGGGAAAACTAAAAGCTCCTCTGCCCTTTTGTTTTATTTTTATTTATTTATTATTATTCTGCGGGGAAGAGAGGAGAAGACAATAAATATAGCTGACCCTTAGAAATAACCTGCATTCTCGCAGGCTGTGAAGAGTTGCTGACTAACAAGAATGAGAGATGAGAGCTATGTTGACCAGAGCATGCCTGGCTTGGGCAGAAGACTTCGAGTGGCTCGTAACCTGCGGACATTTGAAAGGTACAGCGTGACTGGTCTTACATCACAAACTGCAATGGGTATTGGTTGCTGCTTCTGGTGAATCACTTCAAGTTTGGAAAGGAAATAAACCTGTCTCAGTCAGCAGAGAAACCATCTCGAGACTTCAGACCCACATCTTCCATCATGTTGAAGACCGTCTTCTCAGCAGATTCCCAGCGCAAATCGTCCGAGGTGTCTCAATGCTTTATTAGCATCTTGCATAATCTGTTGCAATATAACCCAGATTAATTAACTTTAGAAAGACGCGTTCTTAAAATAAAAAGGTACACAGCGTTACGGATTTTAACATACACTGCGGTGGTGCAGGAAGGGGTTTCAACCTCTGAACCACTACTTTAAATGAGAAGGCTGGATTCCTCACAGTTTCGGCAAATGTACTTCGATTAAATGTACATTAACATCATTACCAACAGCGTCTAGCCCAAAGTGACACCATTAATGTTCATTTGTAGCACCATCCCATTACTCCCTGATTATTTCCTTTAGGTAAATAAAACCTATAGAGCACCATTACTCGGTGTTAAAGGTCTGGGGTTGTGTGTGTTAGTTTAAGTATCAGTGGAGCAGATATCCGACACAATCACCTCCTAAGACCTGCAGAGAAACGATTGAACTCTTCATGAAAAGAGGCATGTTTTTAGACACTGCAATCTAGGACATACTTTAAAATAAATAAATTTTTGCTGATGCTACCTCTTAACAAGCCTTTCTATGTTTCCTACACAGATTATTTCCCTTTTTTATTTATGCTGTAGCTATGCAAAGGCATCTGTTACTATTTGTTTTTAGTGGATTTAATTGCTGCCTTTACTTCTACGAAGCAATCTTTTTTTTTAGGTCTCTAAATACGATTCTGGGCCTCATGCAGAGAGCATAGAATTGTAAAAATGGCGAATTTCATAAAAAGTAGCTTTTTTGGAGAGTTTTATTCTCCATATGCAGAAAAGTGCGAATTCTGCTATGTTTAACATGGATGCGTGTGGCGAGTTAAAATTGGCGAGATGCGCGCTTCAGAAACGTGTAAAAACAAAATCGCGCCTTTTTTTTCCCCTTTACTATAGGCGGCGAGCGCCATCTTGCCATATTTTCGTGGCGCGGCAAAAATGCGAGAATCGCGCCTTTTTTTGGCGCGAACAGCCGCTACTTGCCGTTCGCACCTCTCTGCATTCGGAGAGTTTTAAAAATGGCGCGATTGAGGTTCTCGCCAGCCGCGAGGCGAGTTTTAAACATAGAAATAAAAAAATGGCGCGTTTTTCGCAACTCGCCATTTTATGCCGTTTTCTGAGGGAAATTGAACAAAAAATGGCGAGTTTTGCAATAACGATGCTCTCTGCATGAGGCCCTCTATGTTTCTGAGGAGGATTAGAAAATAAAAATAGAGTGCTTTTTATTTTGTTATTTCTCAGGCTCTCTCAAAAATATTTTACACTTCTTGATTATAGTTATTGCAGAAATTGCCTGCAAAGCAATTCAATTTAACACACTTCAGTCCTAAATACTATTCCTCATAACATTTAACACACCGGCACCGGCACTGATCTTTGAAAGAATGCAATTTCAAATCTTTTTTTATTTTCTAACACAAAATAATACCTCTCAAATGAAATCTATTACATTTTAAGTTGCACCCAACCACAATTAACCATCAGATCTCACTCATGGGCCCTTAGGATGCTAATGCCTTTGTAGTTTAAGAGCGAACATTTTACACTAATGCAAGCAAAACTGGTTCTTACACAGTTTTGCCATTTTTACCCAGTTTGGGGGATTACAAGCATGTGTAACATGAGCCTACGCAGCAGATATGGTGGGGAGAGTGGTCCACTGCAGGATGGGAGGCTGACGCGAGAAGGTAGTAAAAAGTATGGAGTAGCACTATGAGAATGTCGTTATATTAGGTACCCCGATCACTACTTTAAAAGTCTTCTGCATCATCCAATCGGTGTCACTTCCATTAAAGGAAGGGAATACTTTACTACAAGGAATCAGAACGTACAGGTGACATGCCAGCTCGTATCAACTTCCTTTACACAAAGTCTATAGATATTATTTCGTGGAAAAACAAGCTAAAAATCTTCGGACAATCTCTAGGACCATTACTGCATGTAACCCCCCTAACCCCCCTTTTCATAATTCTTGGCATGGGATATGCTTTTTATGATATTGAATATTTAGTTTGTTTTCAGGGGGTTTCACCTGTGTATTATATTTGTATTGTAATTCATTTTCGGCCGCAAAAGGAAAGATACACATGGACGGATATTTTAAATATTTCATGATCTATAAATGTTTCATTCTAATATGCAAGTTTTTTGGCCCACAAGTCAGCTATTGTTTAATACGTGTAGTATTTCTTTTGCATCATCTTAGAATTCATATTCACATTGTTCGTTCAGATAACCGCTTAAAAAAAAGATTTTCTAAAATAAAAATACCCTCTTGGATTGTTTAGTGGGGTGCGTGTGCATCTTGTATTGGCTAGTGGGGTGCGTGTGTGCATCTTGTATTGTTTAGTGGGGTGCGTGTGTGCATCTTGTATTGTTTAGTGGGGTGCGTGTGTGCATCTTGTATTATTTAGTGGGGTGCGTGTGTGCATCTTGTATTGGTTAGTGGGGTGTGTATGCATCTTGTATTGTTTAGTGGGGTGTGTATGCATCTTGTATTGTTTACTGGAGTGCGTGTGCATCTTGTATTGTTTACTGGAGTGCGTGTGCATCTTGTATTGTTTAGTGGGGTGCGTATGAGCATCTTGTATAGTTTAGTGGGGTGCGTGTGCATCTTGTATTGGTTAGTGGGGTCCGTGTGCATCTTGTATTGGTTAGTTGGGTGCGTGTGCATCTTGTATTGGTTAGTTGGGTGCGTGTGCATCTTGTATTGGTTAGTGGGGTGCGTGTGCATCTTGTATTGGTTAGTGGGGTGCGGGGGGCATCTTGTATTGGTTAGTGGGGTGCGTGTGTGCATCTTGTATTGGTTAGTGGGGTGCGTGTGTGCATCTTGTATTGGTTAGTGGGGTGCGTGTGTGCATCTTGTATTGGTTAGTGGGGTGCGTGTGTGCATCTTGTATTGGTTAGTGGAGTGGGTGTACAGCTTGTATTGTTTAGTGGGGTGCGTGTGTGCATCTTGTATTGTTTAGTGGGGTGCGTGTGTGCATCTTGTATTGTTTAGTGGGGTGCGTGTGTGCATCTTGTATTGGTTAGTGGGGTGTGTATGCATCTTGTATTGTTTAGTGGGGTGTGTATGCATCTTGTATTGTTTACTGGAGTGCGTGTGCATCTTGTATTGTTTACTGGAGTGCGTGTGCATCTTGTATTGTTTAGTGGGGTGCGTATGAGCATCTTGTATAGTTTAGTGGGGTGCGTGTGCATCTTGTATTCGTTAGTGGGGTGCGTGTGCATCTTGTATTGGTTAGTGGGGTGCGTGTGCATCTTGTATTGGTTAGTGGGGTGCGTGTGCATCTTGTATTGGTTAGTGGGGTGCGGGGGGCATCTTGTATTGGTTAGTGGGGTGCGTGTGTGCATCTTGTATTGGTTAGTGGGGTGCGTGTGTGCATCTTGTATTGGTTAGTGGGGTGCGTGTGTGCATCTTGTATTGGTTAGTGGAGTGGGTGTACATCTTGTATTGTTTAGTGGGGTGCGTGTGTGCATCTTGTATTGGTCAGGGTGGTGCGTGTGTGCATCTTGTATTAGTTAGTGGGGTGCGTGTGCATCTTGTATTGGTTAGTGGGGTGCGTGTGCATCTTGTATTGGTTAGTGGGGTGCGTGTGTGCATCTTGTATTGTTTAGTGGGGTGTGTGCATCTTGTATTTGTTAGTGGGGTGCGTGTGTGCATCTTGTATTGGTCAGGGTGGTGTGTGTGCATCTTGTATTGGTCAGGGTGGTGCGTGTGTGCATCTTGTATTGGTCAGGGTGGTGCGTGTGTGCATCTTGTATTGGTTAGTGGGGTGCGTGTGTGCATCTTGTATTGGTCAGGGTGGTGCGTGTGCATCTTGTATTGGTTAGTGGGGTGCGTGTGCATCTTGTATTGGTTAGTGGGGTATGTGCATCTTGTATTGGTCAGGTTGGTGCGTGTGCATCTTGTATTGGTTAGTGGGGTGCGTGTGCATCTTTTAATGTTTAGTGGGGTGCGTGTGCATCTTGTATTGGTTAGTGGGGTGTGTGTGCATCTTGTATTGGTCAGGGTGGTGCGTGTGCATCTTGTATTGGTTAGTGGGGTGCGTGTGCATCTTGTATTGGTTAGTGGGGTGCGTGTGCATCTTGTATTGGTTAGTGGGGTGCGTGTGCATCTTGTATTGGTTAGTGGAGTGCGTGTGCATCTTGTATTGGTTAGTGGGGTGCGTGTGCATCTTGTATTGGTTAGTGGGGTGCGTGTGCATTTGTATTGTTTAGTGGGGTGCGTGTGTGCATCTTGTATTGGTTAGTGGGGTGCGTGTGTGCATCTTGTACTGGTTAGTGGGGTGCGTGTGCATCTTGTATTGGTTAGTGGGGTGCGTGTGCATTTGTATTGGTTAGTGGTGTGCGTGTGCATTTCTATTGTTTAGTGGGGTGCGTGTGTGCATCTTGTATTTGGTGCCTCTGCTTTCTTCCTGGTACATAGATTTCCTGCTTAGTTGCAAGGTTGGATAGGAGTGCTGACCGTTAATGATGAACAATAATAGGGTCAACTGTAAAATCATTATTACTGATCAATGCTGTACTTGGAAGCCACTTAAAATTGGTCTATTACACAAAACCATCTCTTCTATATATTTTTTTTTTAAATCCAGTGGGTTTTTTTGCCTGTATTCTGCCTTTTGCAAATTGATAACATTAATTCGAATAATGAATGGCCCTTTCCATTATTGTACTGCTAACATTTGTACACACAACTGGCACTGATGAAGCTAAGAGCATTTCATCCAACTGAGTGGACCCTGGATACCTTCTACAATATCTGTAATCCTTGCTCTAGACAGATTAGCCAAATTAGACTGAGCCACTCTGACCTTGTCCTTGTGTGTGTGAGCGCACGCCAGAAAGATGAGAGAAAAGAAACACGAGCATGCTCATGGCTGACATGAATGTGAAACTTTCGACTATAATGTTAAATGAAATGATTCTAATTGGAACGAACCTATTTTTATTAAAGTCACTGAGGCCTGTCTGCAGGGGTGAGTGAGACTGGTAAGGTGGAACGACACTCACTCCAAATGAGCAAAGACATCACAGACTTGCAAGTCACCTCCCTCCCCCATTGTAACGCATTTCACAGGGGGGTCACCAGTTCAAAAAAAAAAAAATATTTAGATCACTAGTTTACTTTACAAATGTCCAGAATGCCTGTTAAATAAAAAATGTGTATTTCCATGCAACTGGATAAACCAAACACACACTGGGGTTCTAGGCCCCTGGTCATCACAGAGAAGCTGGATAACTAGCAGTTTGTGATGCACGAACTTCCATTCAAGTGAATGGAGAAGACAATGCATCGATAACGCTGCTATGACTCGCATCCCACTGAAGGCACTGATGATGTACTTTTTTGAACGTCTGGAAAGGCTAGTGGACACACACCTTTTGTATTGGAGTTGCAATACATTATATGCATTAAAACAATATAGAAGTTAATACAGTTTTCATAATGATGTGCTATACAGTCAGTTATTCAAATATTATTTTACATTGAGTAAATTATTACATGGATACAAGTACACATACACACTCCTATATTTGGATATACTTAGACACACGTGTCCACAGTATGTATAGATTTACATCATTTAGGAGGGTTTTTGTTTTCCTGATCAATCAAACTTTTCTACATTTGAGAAAACCTGCTGTAAAACAGCATATGTAAGGATCAATAAATGTAAAAATGCCACTTATTTTGCTACTCTACAGTATTTTATTTATTTATCAAAAGTTTTACCAGGAAGTAATACATTGAGAGTTACCTCTCGTTTTCAAGTATGTCCTGGGCACAGATTTATAAAAATACATGGTTACAGTATGTTAGGGCATCGCATGAGGAAAGATATTAATTGAATGCTATATTCAAAGGTTTAAACATATATAGAACTAGGTAGATAGGTGTACACATGTGTCATATGTGCAGATACACTACATTTCTAAGCACGTTTGTTTTAGTCAAACTGGTCGACTTTCTATTTAAATATTGTAAGGTCAGTATGATTAGGAAAGCAGAGTAACAAAACAATCCATTAAAAGCCTTTAAACACCATTCAGTTGTCTTCTGATTGCTTTTAGAAAGCGGCGGCGGCGAGGTTAACAGTAGTCACAAAGTACATGGTATTCCAGATCCCGCTGAATATTAAAACCTCCCATAAGAGCTTTGCAGACATCAGATTAAAACGTAAATAAAATAAGTGACCAGCTCTTCCATCCAAACGAAAGCCACGGATCTAAGAATGCAAAACTCTGGCAACAGGCGGAGATTGACAAGGGAAACAAAACTGGAGTGAAATGCACTGTATGAATAACCCCATCAGCCCTACTGATGTACCTGCATACATCATAAAAAGTGCCCTTATGCCGTACACTATAGGTCATGGCCTTTATTTTATTTTTTAACTTTCATGGGGTTATATGCGATCGGTGCTCACGCCAAGAGCTGATCGCAGACTAAACTCTCCCTCCTTCAAACCACTCCCCCCACCCCCCAACACTTTACTTCCTGCCACCGGAGCCCAGAACAGCAGTCACATGATCAGTCAGTGCCAGAGGTTAGGCTGCCATGCAGATGACTGGACCCTCCGGTATTGAAGGGGTTAAAAAGAGCAGTTTCGCTTCATCTGTTTTTGTTAACCCCGGGAGGCTTCCTGAACCAACAACGCCACTATTTTCGGCTCTAGCGACCTCCATGTACACAAGATATTAACCAGTGAAATAACCCGGTTCAAATCTCCCTCAGGAGAAATAAAATGGCTGCCAAATCTGAGGCCAATCGGAAGCTGCAATATCAATGGTAACGGCTTCATCCTGGATGTCTATTTAAAACCACTTGGTAAACCAAGAAGTATTACAGGTAACTTCACCAGTAAGTATCTCAAGAGCCAGGTAGTCGACGGAACTGAAAATCGTGCAGTTCAGCTATGGAGGGTCCCCTGGTCCCAATCCTATAAACTAATATGGAGGTTAGTTAGGGTCGATTGCGCCTTTAAAGAAGGATCTAGATTTTCTAAATGACATGCATTGCACACAGGAAGAACGGTGCACACACATCTAACAGGTAACCGACCCCTCTACGACCTGCTTGTTCTTGCCAATTATTTAACCTTAGCCATCAAAGGGACTTCCAAAACAATGCAGATGCCCGTCTTGCAGGGACACTCACAGTAGTGCAAGTCTTAAAAGAAGGTATGCCAAACCAAGAACCACTTACTTGAAGTGAGTTTCAATCATTTTCCACAGCAGTGGTCAAACAAATTTCAGCAGTCGCAATCTTTATAAGGCCGCGCTTATAGTCTGGCTACGGCGACGTTGTGACGTCATCCGCCACCGCAGCGGTTTTTGTCTAAAGTGTAGGAGGCAAGAGACGGCGACCGGTGGGGCTGTGAGCAGTTCGCCCTCATTGGCTGAACCGCTCACGTGCACGCTGACGTCACGCAGTGGTCGCAGAAAAATCTACATTTCATTGACTTCCAGCAATCGCGACCAAGTCGTTGCTCCGTCCCGCTGTCACGCCTACTAGAAGTGCACACGACGGATTCAATACAGTTGATTTGACGCGCCATCGTGCCTCCGTAGCCAGGACTATAAGCGCGGCCTTAGAGGTCCAATTGCAAGAACAGAAAAAACACTTTGGTAATGTCCACGTTTCACCGCTTCACGTGCTTAGGAGTTCCAAATGATTACAAAATAAACCAAAATGCTGCAGGGTTTTTTCGGAACAAAGAATTTAACAAAGGTTGAGGTGTGGCGGGGGGGTCATTACCCCGCTGCAGGCAGAAAACACCTCTTCATGTGTGATACTTATTAACATGGATTCATTTCTTGTTTTTTTATTCTACAGCACTCCCAGGGTTCATCCCGTGACCTAAATCAGCATATTTGGGAGTTTGAGATCCAAGAAATTTAAAAGTACTGACAACAATCGGTGAAAGTATTGAAGTCCATAAAACCACTGATGCTACAAGTAATGGAGACCAACTCCAAACCAATGAGAGGTATGGACTCCAGGGACCACCGTTTGTGATTTGTGGACTTTTCCAGAGTTTAACAACAGAATTAGATTCCAAGAATAAATTACTGGAATATTTTTATTGTAAGAATAGTTGAACAAAAAACACACCCAAAAAAGCATTGATTATCAATGGACTGCAACGCACTGCGAAAAGGTGAACAAACCACTGAAACTTAGTCCAGCTCCGTGTAACCTTCAGCCTTCCCAGTCCCATTCTCAGCTCACACACTATCCTTTTGGTGGCAGAGATGTAATCTACATTTCCATGTCTGAGCAGATGAAACAATACACACACACACACACACACACACACACACACACACACACACACACACACACACACACACACACACACACACACACACACACACACACACACACACACTTCTAAATGCTGATGAAATGAACTCACATGGAGAAAAGGCCTCTTTTCTCATGCTAACGACTCCATTGAGCTGACTCCCTCTTCTGAGGCTGTATCCAGGAACCCCCTGGAGACAGAGGAACCTTTGGAGTGTTTAATAGTCAATCTGCTGGTTTAACTCCTTCCTTCCAAACACAAAGGGACAAAGAGATACTTATGTAGATATCCCCCACCCCTCTCTTTAGTTACCTTTTCCCCAGTTTCCCAATGACAAACGCAGATCTGATCTCCAAATCTGCAGTAAAGGGACAGTCCCCACCTAACACCAAAGTTACCTAATGGGAGCATTGTGTAAAGAAACAGGGCAAGTGTGTATTTTTAAATATTGTACAACACTTAAGATTTCCATGGTAAACAATTATTTGAGGCGCGTTGGTCCTTCCGTCCATGTAGTAACAGTATACCTGGTGAAGGACATACAGGACACCTACAAGCTCATATTGAACCCCCAAAATAACCACAACATATATATAAGAATATAAGTGTCACAGAGGAGTGCTACTGAGCATGGCAATATATATTTAAACCCAGAGACAGAACATAAAACACAGACAGAGCTCAGTGCACATCCAGTGAAACTTATACACGGTACAGTACCTAAATATATATGTATAGATATCTATTAAATAAAATGGTCTTTTAGTTTAACATTTTGGCCAAATTGTTGTAAGCCCCTGAGCCACTACACGGCAGACCACATCTCAGGGATCCCTAACACTATTTAGGCACTGTACCTTGTATAAGTTTCACTGGATGTGCACTGAGCTCTGTCTGTGTTTTATGTTCTGTCTCTGGTTTTAAATACCTGGTGAAGGACCCTGACAGGTTCGAAAGCTTGTAACATCTCCACTACTCGTCGGTCCAATAAAAGGTATCATACCACCTACCCCCTCTCCCTCCTGTTACTACAATCTTTACTGAAGCTCTTTTAAACGGTTGATCAACACTCAAATGTAAAGTAATTACGGTGCCAAAATAAAACTAGCTGATCCGCTTGAATTCAGCACAGAACATCATTTCTGACAAACAAGTATTCTATAAAAAAAAAAAAAAAGAGACAAAATAATTAAGTTTGGGTATATTAAATTATTTACCTGGTTGCTTTCTAGTTTCATACAAATTGTTTTACATGACTGCATAATTTCCCTTGTACATCAACAGTATGTGATGTTTCATGAAAATCATTCCAAGAGAAATGGAAAACATCTTAAAGAGACGCACACAGTCTTGCTGAGACATGCACTGTTCAGTTTTTTCTTTGTATCCTAGTTTGATGTTTATTTTTATATAATCCCTTTTATTTTCTCGAACCCCAATTGTTACCTTTTTTATATCGCGTAAATAAAAGTTTGATCAGACTTTCAAACAGTTCAAATGTACAAACAAATTAAATACATCTATATTTATCTATTATATCCATAACGAGGGGCATCTCCACACACACACACACACACACACACACACACACACACACACACACACACACACACACACACACACACACACACACTCAAGAGCGAGTGCTCCATTAAGGCTTATACCCAATTAAATAATTAATATTGTATGTCTATTTATATAGCGTCATTAATGTACATGGCGCTTCACAGTAGTAATACGTAACAATATTACAACAGGCAGCATCTTGCGTCACTATTAGCATCCATTATTTGGACACGACCGACCTAGTTCCACATATAATGGCACAGAGTTTGAATCAGGGGAACATGGTTCAGTTCCTGGTGGCAGCTCTTTAAGTCTCTTTATCTCCTTGTACCACAGGTAGCAGAAACATAGATTGTTAGCTCATGTGGGAAGTGGCTCTCTGCAACAATCCTATGTGCTTTGTACCACGCACTATACTGTAATTGTGAAGCGCTTTATCATTGGGAGAAAAGCGGTATATGAAATAAAGTATTATTACTGTATTATCTGCCATAAAGTGAAAGCAATCCAGCCTCTGACACCTTCCCATGCATACAGTGATGGTTAGGATCTAAAATAAGGTAAGACAATGAAGGATTTGGCCATGAAATAGGTCATCACAATCATTAAGTAAATGTTAAAGAGGCAATCCAAGCTGGCTGTTTTTCCCCCCTTTTTATTTTTTTGCATAGGATTGAAGCAGAGCATCTCCAGAGCTGAACCCCATTCATTTCATCTCTGGGGACTCCCTGCTTCCGGAGATACTTACCGGTGCTAGAAGCCGCTTGGCCAGCAGGATTCACGTAATGAACGAGTTTCAAAGCTCCCGCACCTGTGGGCCAATAGGAAACAGTGATGTCATCTGGTGCGGCTTCCCATTGGCCCATGTGACGTGCAGGCTTTAAACTTGCAAGAGATACCGGCTCTCGCTTAAGAGGCAAGTATCTCTGGAAGCAGGGGGCCCCCAGAGCTGAAATTAATGTGGTTCAGCTCCCGAGACCCCCGGCTTCAAACTTATGCTTAAAAAAAAATGTTTTTAAACGGCCCACTCTCCTTTAAACCAACACATACAAGAGAAAATATTTTCAAAATGGTTAGGAATGACACCATTTTGAAACAGTCAGTGGTATAGGGCATCTGAAGTGCTTTTTAATTCCAGCATGGAAAAGGTCCAAGGATCAATTCAATGCGTTTGTGCTTGAAGGAGTTAAAATGT
This sequence comes from Ascaphus truei, assembly GCF_040206685.1. Taxonomy (NCBI): domain Eukaryota; kingdom Metazoa; phylum Chordata; class Amphibia; order Anura; family Ascaphidae; genus Ascaphus; species Ascaphus truei. Next base: position 212,556,933 of record NC_134485.1, on the reverse strand, counting down.
CATGTCAAACAACAAAGTTTGGCACAAACCCAGAAGGCACATGGGAACCAGGGCAGCAGAGTTATAAAGGCCTGATTGTAGCAGCCCACTGGATTGGAAATGACTTGTAGGCCTATTGAAACAAAACTTTGGCAGGAAAACAGAATGAAAGGAATGAGACAATAAAAGGCAGGAACAAAGGGAGCAGAGTTGTTTCAGCTTAGCAAAATAAGCTCACTTTGTTGTTGGGAAAAGCCAAAGCCGATTAGGACAAACCAATGACTAAGCATAAGTCTTCCAAACTAATTACATAGTTCACCATGTGAAGTATGATTGCAAGTCTGAAAAGTGGGGACTACTTTATTTTTCAGAGTTAAACTACATAAAACCTGTACTACTTAGAAAAGGCTTAAGCCCAGAGAACCCCATACTGGAAACGCACTGGAAGTGTATGCTGCTGGAGGAAACTGGGAGCAGATTATAGAGCTATGGATTTAGCTTCAAAGGCAAGGTGGTAAATGACGGAACCCTAAATGAAAGAAACAGTCACCAAGCCTGATTAGCCCTGGATGTCACATCACCTTCCCAGGGGATTCCTCTTTACTCAACAAAATGCAGTCTGCAAACGCTCATCTTGATATATAAAAAAAAAAGTTTCTCAATAACAGTGTACCACTGACCGTTTCACAATAGTATGCAACATTCTTCCAAACAAATTATTCCAAATTCAATTACTCTGAACTATTCAATTGTTGTTCCAAAGCAATAACCAGCCTCATACTTTGAGTTTATTTGCTGTTGATATCTTGCAGGAGGGGCCATAATTAGCAGGGAGTGTTTGACTTGAGAACTTATGGTAGCCTACTGAAATGCCCACGTGCTCCCTCTGATGGCACATTGAATTGCCTTGATAGATAAACCTTTTTCTACGCTGAGAAACCTGCAATTTTTTTTTAACTATAAATGCGTGTTATGGCTTATATCTTCCAGAGAGGTCAACAGTGGGAACAAAATGCCCTCCTCGAGGTTCAACTGTAAAAGGTTGTTTTGGTTATGTAAGGGTGTTGTAGCTTATGAGAACACAAATGTGGATATAAAGAATCAAACCCTCCTTTGCATTTTCTATTACAGTATATCTTAATAAATAACACCAACTTCAGTTCCAAAATTGTGTCCATCGAAATCCAATACAAATTAGTTTTTTTAAAACCACCAAAACGTCAACAGGGTCAATGAAGGTTTTACCTTGCGACGACATTAGTAAAATACAAACTATTTATGCCACTAGAGATATGAAGGTATCACCGTACAGTGCTAACCATCCAAAATGAACCCTTTGTTCAACTTAAGTCGTGCAAACATTTGTTTTGCCAACGTTTGCAACATTGATCCAGACCTTGGAAGAGAGGGACGTAGTGAGAGAGAGAAAAAGTTCATAAAGGACCCAATGACTTGTATACGTCACAAAGCAATGTGTGTTAACGGGTATCTCCCCACGTATCGTACACACCCGATAATGGAGAAATAATCATATCTGCCTATTTAAATTCGATTTTAATATGTAAACAATGGCTTATTTCCAAGGTATCTCTCCTACAGATAAGTGTTTTGGGATGTACAGAAGTCAATGGGTACGCTACTAATTTGGTTTCTCCCTGTCTCTCCAACAAAATCCCTATCACGGGATTTGAAGTTCTGTGTTTTGCGAAGTTTCAGATTCTCGCAGCATACAATCCGGATTTCGGCTGTAAAGCTCGGCAAAATCTGGCAAAACGGAAACAATGGGACAGCTGTGCCCATTTCGAGATGCCACCATCTATCAAAGTTTTTCACGACTGCAACTAAATCAGCCACTCTCCCATTCTCAGTAATGTGCAGATGAGTGGCATTATACAATAATGTTTAGGTCTTCATTTTAAATCAACTCAATTATGTGTAATTGTCTCCTACTACCAGCTTGACCTTGCCAGCCAAGTCAAACAAACTCTTCCTGAGCCGTGTTTTGGAAAGTTTTCCTATTTCGCTAATCTTGACAGAGGGCAAAATCTTTTATTTTAGTTTTTTTCCTTGGATCTAGACGTTATCCAAGGAAACTGCTACTGGAACAAGTCGTTTTTCTTTCCCAGTTTATAAGCTTAATATGAGGTTTCATTCACGCCGATATCCATGTTAAATGGTTCTCCAAACCAGAAGACCGCATTTGCCAATTAGAGTTTGCCAAGTGCACAAAACCTTACAAATTGTAATGTGCAGGAATCACCACGGGAGTATGAAGACAGACTTCCTTTCTATCTACTTACTAAAGGAAACACTGCAATAAATTACATATAACATATTTATATATGATTAACTACACTTTATATAACCTGCCTTAAAAAAAAATTATATGTACATGCCTTTCAACTAAAAAAAGGCTAACACACAATGAAAATAACCAGATACTTTTTGGTGCGTCAGCCTTGACTTTCTTTAACCTGATGAAAACCTGTCAAATTGCCTCATGCCCAAGTCTGAAAAATAGCATGCAGTAGTTGGCATATGTTTAAACTACATATAATACCAGGGATAAGGTCTAGAGTGGAAAGCTCAGTCGCTTGCATTTCTGAATGGAGTCTACGGATTACTCAATTTACCATAGGTTTGCTCAAGTCAGTACAATGCATTTTTGGCCTGAGTGCTCTAGCCGGCTGGGGTGACTTGCTATACTCACTACTGCAGAGTACACCTTTAGTAAAAGGATCTATTCATGTAACAGCTGTGCGACATATTTGATTATTAAAAAAATTAAATATGCTCCAAAATACATGAATTGTAATAAGCACCAAAACACAGGTTGTAGAAGTTAGAGTTTAAACAATATCTGTTGGGTAAACTGCATGAATCAGTTCATAAAAAGCTTTATGTGATGTAAACATCCTGCCTGAACCTGGGAGATTTCATTCCACTAAAACGTTTTTATATCTTATCAAGATAAAAAGAAAGAAAAGAAAAACGTAACCACACTGCTAAATGTCAATGTCTACAGCGCCTTCAGAACAAAGCTTTAATTAGAAGAGTTGGTGTTAAAGGGATTCAGGCACCAGAATAAAGTGGAAACACACTATAGCAAGACATCTTATTCAAAGAATCCCAGTGCTAGCTAGCTCTGGGGTGTTCAGAAAGAAGGTCAAAATGCACTGCAGTTGTAAACCACCGTTCTGCATATTGTGATGAACGCACAAACAGAGCTGTGATCATGAAGTGCTGAAGGTTTGTGAAGCCCAATGAGTAGAGAAAGTGAGGGGGAGTGGTGACTGTGTTCATCTTTAATACACCACTTTTCCCCCCACATCTTCAGTCAGTTAAGACCGATTCCGTGTGACCTTCAGCAACTTCATACATATCTACTTCGCACCTGTCATTTGGTAATCTCCATATACTTTCCTTCCCCAAAATCCGCGATAGGGAGCGATACCAGGATAACGCTCCTTCAGTCCAGGCCCCATAAATGTGGTCGGGCAGGCCTGATAATGGTCAAGTTTCAATATAAAATTGTTTGGTATTGGAAAGCGCTAAACACGTCCAAGACATTTTTATCATCGTTACTATTAGTAATGTCCACGTTTTCTCCAACGCACGGACTTTAACCGATTACAGGAAAGCCCATGAAATCCAATAAACAAACATGCCAGTTCTATTTAAGAATGAGAAGCCATAATTGCGAACACGTTGGCTTGCACGTGTCGCCGGGCAGCAGCAGACCAATATCAAATGCCAATGAACTTTTGCCCTACCATTGCACTTTAGCTACTGCAGTCTAAACTAAATGAAAATGTTATTTTGGGGGGCGGGGGGAAATCATGCTTTAAAGTCCCATCCACTTTGCCTGCAGCTCCATACCAAAGTTACTGAAACCATATGTGCTTCTCTCTTTGCCCTGTATATCATTCCCTTTTTTTCCTGTTTCCATCAGTACTGTTTATTTCCCCTCATGTTTTTTATTAAGACTTTTTTTTCCGCTGTCCTTCTTGATGTTCCTCGGTGACAAAAATCCCCACCACAGATAAATGGTGTTTATTCAGTTTTACCCTGGAAATGCACACTGTGCTGTAATCCGTGTGGAAGAAATGAAGTTCATGGAAGCAGCAATCACTCAATGGTTGACTTCAATGACCGACTTCAATGACTGTTGCTTTGGTCCTCATCATTTAATACCTCTGGGCTTGGGAAGCTCCCTGTGGCACAAAGGTGGCTTTATTTGGTCCATAAAATGACTTTTTGGCCAAGGATGAAAGCAAACCTGACATCTCTTCATTTGTCGATTAATGTATCACATGTGACCATGCATTTCATACTGCTGTGGTATGGAGCCGGATACATGCGTCCTACAAAGCATTTGGCACTTTCACCCAAGACATACAGAGGGCGCTGTGCTCTGCTGACAGCTGGCAGGTACAAGGCAGCTTGATCAAGTAAGAAAGTAAGAGGAAGAGCAGAAGAATTGGAAGGTGGGAGAAGTACTTGTAACGGAGAGGAAGAAGATAGAGCATATGAGGGAGAAAAGCAGAGGTAAGACACAGAGGGAGTTGCAGAAGCTCTATGAATGGCACGTATATTGTAATCAGCACATACTATAGGATGCACGAGGGGGAGAGAGGAAAAGGAATAAAGATGCAATTCCACGTAGCTGGACAGAAAACAACCTTTTGTGAACAACTTTAAAACGTATTATTGGCTGCCCTAAATAAACCTAACTGTGCTAATAACTGTATTTGTCTTCTTTCATTCACTGGGACAGTCATTACAAATTGTATTAATTGGGGTTCTGAATGAGGAAATGTGCCAAACAGGTGTTTTCTTTACACTTTGCCCTGCTCAGTGAGACAATGAGAAATTGCTAGAGACTGAAGAGTAGCTATTCCATATGATCTTACATGTCCAAGCACAATAAAGGAAGGGGAAGTTAAACAGGACCTAAAAAAAGGGTCAGAAGGAAAAAAAAAACGGGAATTATCAAGCTCCGATGCAGGGTTTCAACCCCACACTGGACTTGAATAGCAATGAACGCTGGACTGCGGCTTAATGAATCTGCCCCCCCTGTGTGTTCTGGCTGTGCAATGGTATCATAATGTATTATCATATACTGTAACAAAAAGACAGGGGTGCCCAATGCTACATCCAATTGACAAAACATATAAAGTAATAAGGGTTTATCTAAATAACCAAGTAAATATTATTATTATTGAAATATTGAAACTTTATACTTATTACTTTAAAATGTTTTGTCAATTGGATGTAGCATTGGGCACCCCTGTCTTTTGTTGTATACATTTGCCACGCTCCGTAGCACTCATTTTAACATAAATATAAACTCATGATGTGGTGGGGGTGTGGGAGTTTGAGCTAGCTGGGAATGTGTGTGTGTGTATGATCATATAAACAGATTTGCAGTGTCATTAAAAGTCATGACAGTGGCCAATAGCCCAGCTCATGTCTACATGACACCAGAAAATAGAACAGTATTCAGCTCAGATATCGCTCTTCAAAGGTGAAGTTACTAACAATGCCTGGTGCAAATGGTCTCTTACTCGTTAGGATTTCATGAGAAGGTTATATTCTGGTAGACAGAACTCCCAGTAGACATCAGATTGCATCAGCTTCCATTGAGCTAAATCAGGGCAAATGACATGAAGGAATAACAAAGCAGCTAAATACCGAGTTACCGGTATTATCAACATGAACATGCACTACTTGCACGCAGACCTTCTCTGGCAGAAGAGTTTGCACTGACACCGTGAGCCTATATACGAAGCATCCCAAATGGCTTGTGTGACATTTTTCCATCTGCGCCTTCAGTGTCAAAAACGTGCTTTTTCTTTCTTTTTCGGCACACAGAAATGGATTGCACTTGGCATACAGATGTCATGCACTAAAAGAGAATGTTGAAGGCCAAGCCCAAAAAAAGGAGAGTGCGTCAAAAGCAAACTGTTTGCCCAGTTCAACTTGTCATAAACCATAAAAAGTCTGTTTATGTTGTTTGCGCATAACTAAGTTGCCATGCATCAACCACATTTTTACTGGACGCGGCACAGATGTTTCACAAAACAGGTTAACAAAATGTATTATTTTTCACAATATGGTTATTATAAATCTTATAATTATTTATATTTACTAATGCAACAAAATTCATTTCGCACAACAGATTAAGACATTTTAATAAGGTTTGTAAGTCTTTTCATTACTAAAATTGACGCACAAAAAAAAATGAAATATGATCTTGGTATATAGACGACCCCTATGTATGTTTTTGTGTGCAAGTTTGTGTGCATGTTTGTGTGCATGTTTGTGTGCCAGTCATGCAGAAAACGCTTGAAAGGGTTAATGAACATTTCAGATCAATTAGATTTCTAGATTGCCTTTATAAACACATGGGGGCCATTTGTTTTATATTCACAATTCAATGGTATATATTTTTTTCATTCACTAAAAGTGCAACACTTCATTCATTATGCAGTGCACAGCCAAAATACAACAATGGCATAACCTAAAGTATTACGATACCCAATGCAGAAATTGCTGGCTAACCATTCTCCTTACAAAGCCAACACACAGAGATGTCAAGTTGGAACACACACTACTATTTAGGTGTGAACAATGCCCAAACTCCAGAGCTAGGTTCATTCAATTATAATTCAGCATGCAGAAAGTAAGTATTAAACCTTGCCTTATATGGAGCAAAGCTAGCTACATGCGTATATGTAATAACATGGTTCATCTGCTTTACACGAATTGAGGTAGCGACCACTTGACCTTTTTTTTATTGTAGGTTAAAATGGATAAATGTACAACATGTGTGCTAAATGTTCTCTGAACAACATGCCTCCTCTACGCACTCCTTCAAAGTCCTATGAGCGCTCAAAATCTGATTTCCACTTCCGTTGAGTACCCAAGGCAAAATGTTTCCAGACTCCACCAGTAGCAGACGTGCTCTAACCAGCCAACAGTGGGGTGAAACTATTCCAAAACACTTTGGTCCATTAAACCATGAAGTAAGATAGTTTGGCACCGATAGTCATTCCACATGATACCAAAAACACCTTAATTGAATGGCTTAAAGTGGGATTGCTGCAGTCAGTTCAAGCTTTGTTCTAGTTTATAAGATACAAATTTAGCATTGCATCCCTGCCAAGCTGTTTAGTTGCTCTACTATGTGCTGTGTGTTACTGATCAGTTTACGGGACCAGGAGGTGTCAAGAAACCAATTCATGAAGTATGATGTTTTCTCGCACCAAGGGTAAAGGGGAATAAATACACAAATGCAGAAACAAAAAATTGGGTTGCAAAGACTTTTCCTCTGTAGTCACTTAAATGTAAACCAAAGAAAAACATTGCATTTGAAGGCATGGCATACCAGTTGGGGGGGACTTACCTTGCCAAATTGTTCAAAGTATTGCTTTACATCTTCCACTACAGTGTTCGCTGATAATCCACCTACAAATATTTTCTTTGTTCTCGTGACCATCTGCAAGGGATGACAAGAGAGACACATGCTTTAATCAGATTATTCGGCGCAACAAAGTCGACAGAAATATCATTCGGATACCACTGTTTAATCTTGTTAATTAGAATATTTATCATGAAAGGAATATTCAGCACGATCCAATTACATTTGCTGCGGTTAGTATTTGGGGGCAAGTATGTGCCACATGCCGGATTAAAAAGCAAACCGCAGCCACCAGGGCATTATAGGCGGCAAAACATCACCATGCACTATGCGTAACCCCAACTGTGGTGGAATACAAGACAGGGCCCCTGTTAAAAGCTAAAGGTCAACGTCCCTCCCCGTCTGCCTCAAATATTTAAATAACTATTTTTATTCCTTACCAGACACAAAGTTATGGTGAGTAAAAAAAAGAAAAGTGATGAGACACTGCACCGTACAGCAAGTAAAAATACCACTTGTGAGCACAGTCACATGTCTCAGACACTTCCACAACCCTGGCTTTCCCTATTATCTCTCAGCATACAATGCTTGCAGTGCAGCCATGGATTCTGGGTAATGACATGCAAGTGACCACTCGCACGTGTGTCATTATTAGCCGTTTTCCTAGCAAGAATAGAAACCGTCGTCAACACCAAATTCCCCACCATGCCCTCCAAAACACCCATCATGTGGTTGAACCCTTGCCATGTCCACAAGGATCTAGCCATGATCAGAGCAAGACTCAAGCATGCATGTTAAACATAAGCATGTCTATACGGCGCCTTTGGGCAACGAGGCAAACAAGAAAGCATGCAGATCAATGCAAATGTATGAAGCTACCCCCTGAGGAGAGCATAGGGAAACAGTCACATCACATAGCCATGGTGAGAAAATGTATTCTTCCTTGTTGGTTACGTGACGTTTAATTGTTATTTTATCGTTTGTTGTACGGTTTGCAGAGTAAAAAAAAAAAAACAATTCAGCTTTTATCAGATAAAATGCACACGTACTGAAGAGCAGATATTACGAATCAGTTGGCAATGGTATTGGGTGGGGGAAAGAGCATATATATTAAAGGTTTTCATATTTTAGCCCCAGCTGTTGATTTGCTCTAGTATCACACTAGTACTGAAGACCAAAATATCAGCTGTCTTTTCTTCCCCAAGGATGGTGCATGAGGAGGAGGAGAGAACCAGGACGAACATCCCATCTCTGGGTGTCACTGGCAGGTCACGATTCCAGGACAACCAATACATATGCAAAACAGCCATTTTCACATGCAAATTAAGGCTATTCTTATTTTAAACAGAACTACTATATGTAAATGTACCTGATGCATATGTATTGGGGAGAATACTGCCAACCTGAACAGTTTTCATCCGCCACAATGAACAAGAAATAGGTACTATAGCTATGAGATATAAATCTATATACACCAGCATATATACAGTATATATACATACAATATATATCTATATACATATACACACACCACACATTAGTTAAGTTATGGGGGGTAACAAAAGTGACAAAAACAACTCCACCGTAAAGCATATAGCAAAAGCAAAAGGTGGCACTGTGTGCTCATTTGCATGTCATTTCCCAGAAACCCTTGATGCAGTGGGAGCACTGTATGCTGGGTGATAATGGTGAAAGGCGGGGTTGAAGACCTGTGAAAAACATGCAAATGAGCATACAGTTATATTTCCATTTAATACACACACACCACACACACAGAACCCCTGTCCCCAATGTGCATTGAGAGGAGGACTCAGACTTGCTCTGACACCAGCCCTCACACGCCTGCCTCCTGCTTTGTCTTTCCACCAAGATCTGTCTTTCCTGTCGCAGTATCGATTGACAGGTCAGTCATTGCTGGGCACAGCACAAGCACCAGGGGGGGTGCTTGGGGGGGGGGGGAGGAGAGAGCGGGTAGTAACCCAAGCCCCCAGGATTTTTCCATTCCTGATTACTGTATATGACACATATAAACTCATACACCGTGTCAATGGCAAGAAAAAAGTAGTGGTACTTCCTGGATAAAAAAAAAAAAATCTACAAAAATGTACTTTGCAGCACGTTTTTACAAAAACCTGTATCATACCACTGCTTTAAAAAAAACAGAATCTTTCGAAAAGAAATTATTTAAAAAGCTAATCTGCAAGTGTGTAAATTGAACGTAGTGGTCACCTCCCGCCCCCAATCCAAACAAAACCACATAGAACTGCCTCCAGAAAAAATTGTGGCAAGGGGAATCAGAGCGCCTCTTTTTCAGAAGTGCAGTTCCCGATTATTCCCAAACTCAATCCAACAGACTGTTTATCCCTGTTAATTAGCCAAGACAGAAAAGATAAGGCAATACAAACTTTGCTATGTAATCATGCACAACATTACAGTGCCATGGAGTCTCACATTGTGCACCTGTTCTGATTGTGCAGATGTCTTTTCAGGTGCGCTCCCGTCCTGAAAACAGCCACATTACATTTGATACAGAAGTTTTAAATAATGGAAAGACGGAGAATCAATCACACATCAACAGAATAGTTCAAATCAGAAAGGGTTTTTTCCTCCAAAAGTTATACAGTATGAAGACCAATGGCCAAACAACTTTATATGTACCTCATCCAACATTTACAGTGACAAGATATGCTTAGCAAAATGATCGTTCCCCCATAGAAGACGATCCATTTGTTATTGTAGCCCCTACAAATGTTCTGTAGTACCAGCTCTTCCACACAGTGTATGTACCAGACAATGCCAACGTGTGTGTGTGAAAATGGCAGCCGCCAGTGACTGCTTCTATTCAGCTCCCCTCTTCCATACAATGTTCCCTACCCGAAGTCTCCTTATATTCCCAGGCCTTGACACTATTCGTAAATGTGACCGCTTTCCTTCAAAAACAGATTGTGCCGAAAGTCTTACTTCTATTAACACCAGGGTCTCTGTTCAATATGATGAGCAGTGGGCTACCGCAAGTTAAGGATGCATTCATTTCTATTAAAAAGGAAATTTGAGTGAATACATTATTAACGGTATTACCCACTACTCATCTATATACCTCATCAAGGTATAGTTTATTGAAGTACAGTTTACTGTTAGTACTTCTAAACTTCATAGTTGCAAGAAAGAGCAGGATTGAAAATGCCACTCAATGCACATCTTGCCACATGTATGTGCACTTGGAGCAGCGGTTCCAAGGAGCATGCCGCTGTGAGAGGTGTGAGCGGGGGGTCTCTTTAGAATCAGAGATTGCTGATCTGAAGAGGCAACTTGCAATATTGAGGGACATTGGCAATCTTGAAAGGGAATTAGAGCTCACTGAGCAGGCCCTTGCTTCGACTAGTGATGCAGATGGTGGCGCTGTTAGTGAGGAGCAGGTAGGTAGCTTGGTTTCTGTTAGTGAGGAGCAGGTAGGTAGCTGGGTGACAGTTAGAAGGGGAAGCAGGGGCAATAGGGAGAGGCAGGTCATTTCTGAGCTGACACATCCCAATAGATTTGCCATGTTGAGTGAAGATATTGGGAATGTGGGGGCAGAAATAGCAAGGCTGGGGGAGACTAATTCCTCTACCAGCTAGGGGAATAGTTCCTCCAGCACAGTTTGTAACTCAGGATGCTCAGATGCAAAGAAAGATTGTGGTGGTAGGGGACTCCATTATTAGGAAGGTAGATAGGGCAATCTGTTGCCAGGACCACATGAACCAAACAGTTTGTTGTCTCCCGGGTGCTCGGGTTCAGCACATTGCGGATCGGGTAGACAGATTGTTGGGGGGGCTGGGATTGACCCGGCGGTCTTGGTACACGTTGACACCAATGACAAAGTTAGAGAAAGATGGAGGGTCCTAAAAAATGATTAAAGGGATCTAGGCCAAAAGCTTAAGGCAAGGATCTCCAAGGTAGTATTTTCTGAAATACTACCAGTGCCATGCGCTACCGCAGGGAGACAGTCAGAGATCAGGGAGGTTAATGCATGGCTATGAAAGTGGTGCAGGAAGGAAGGGTTAGGGTTTTTAGAGCACTGGGACTCCTTTTCTGAGAGGTGCCATTTATATTCTAGGGACGGATTGCACCTCAATGAAGAGGGATCTTCTGTGCTAGGGGGGAGAATGCTAAAAAGGTTGGAGGAGATTTTAAACTAGGGGGGAGGGGGGAGGGGAATGAAACAGATAATTAACTAAATGGAATAGATGAGGATTCAAGGTGGTATGTAGGTAGAATGGGGGCAAGTGCAAGTTTGACAAGCAGTGAGACACCCATAGTAAATACAGATAATACTAGAAAACTTCTAAAGACTAAACCAAGTGGGAGCAGAAAGGAAGGAGCAGATAAGATAATAGTACAGGCTGAAAAAAACCTGAAATGCATGCTTGCTAATGCAAGAAGCCTGACAGATAAAATGGGGGAGCTTGAATTAATAGCTGCAAGGGAGCAGTATGATATCATAGGCATTACTGAAACATGGTGGGATGAAACTCATGACTGGACAGTTAATTTAGAGGGTTATTCTCTTTTTCGGAAGGATCGAACAAATAGAAGGGGAGGTGGAGTATGTTTATATGTTAAACCGGATCTAAAACCTATAATAAGGGATGATGTCTATGAAGGGAATGATGAAAATGTAGAGACTTTGTGGATAGAAATTAGCAGTGGAGGTAAAAGTATAAAGAAAATGTTTGCGGGAATATATGCTATAAACCACCAAATATCTGTGAGATTGAGGAAGCTAAAATACTTTTGCAAATGGAGAAGGCATCAAAACTGGGTCATGTTTGCATAATGGGGGATTTTAATTATCCTGGCATAGACTGGGGCAATGAGATTAGCGTTACAACAAAAGGGAACAGGTTTTTGGAGGTGCTTAAAGACAATTATATGACCCAAATTATTGAGGAACCAACCAGGAGAGGGGCAGTTCTGGATTTGGTCATATCAAACAATGTAGAAGTAATAACAAATATTCAAGTCCTGGAATATTTCGGTAACAGTGATCATAACATGGTCTCATTTGAAATAAATTATCAAAAAACAGATTACTTGGGTTCAACAAAGACTTTAAACTTTAGAAAGGCAGATTTTAATAAACTGAGGTCTAATCTAGTAGTAATACAATGGGATGATGATTTTGCAGGTAAAAATGTAGAAGTGTTTAAAACATTGTTAGAAAAGCACACTTATCAGTCTATACCCTTGGGTAATAAGTATAAAAGAAATAAGTCAAAACCAATGTGGCTAAATAAACAGGTAGGGGAGGAAATGGACAAGAAGAGGAAGGCGTTTAGATTCTTTAAGTCAGAAGGGACAGAGACATCGTATCAGAATTTTAAGGAATGTAACAAAAATTGCAAAAGGGCAATCAAATTAGCAAAAATGGATAATGAAAAAAGGATTGCAATAGAAAGTAAGGTCAACCCTAAAAAGTTCTTTAAGTACAGGCATACCCTGCATTAACGTACGCAATGGGACCGGAGCATGTATGTAAAGCGAAAATGTACTTAAAGTGAAGCACTACCTTTTCCCCCACTTATCGATGCATGTACTGTACTGCAATCATCATATACATGCATAACTGATGTAAATAACGCATTTGTAACAGGCTCTATAGTCTCCCCGCTTGCGCACAGCTTCGGTACAGGTAGGGAGCCGGTATTGCTGTTCCGGACGTGCTGACAGGCGCATGCGTGAGCTGCCGTTTGCCTATTGAGCGATATGTACTTACTCGCGAGTGTACTTAAAGTGAGTGTCCTTAAACCGGGGTATGCCTGTACCTTAATAACAAAAAAATGAGAAAAGAAAATATAGGACCCTTTCAGTGAGAGATGGGCAGGAAGATTATTGGAGATAAGGAAAAAGCTGAGGTATTAAACAAATTCTTCGCCTCTGTGTTTACCAGGGAAGAATCAAGTTCAATAGTAGTGCCGCAGGAGGAAGCCACAACCTCCATATTAATGAACAATTGGTTAACTGAGGAAGAAGTTCATAAGTGACTTGAAAAAATTAAAGTAAATAAGGCACCTGGCCCCGATGGCATACATCCAAGAGTTCTCAAGGAGTTAAGCTCAGTAATAGCAAAACCATTATATTTAATATTCAAGGACACCATTTCCACAGGCTCAGTACCACAAGATTGGCGTAAAGCAGATGTGGTGCCTATATTTAAAAAGGGAGCTAGATCACAACCGGGAAATTTCAGACCTGTAAGCCTGACTTCAATAGTAGGGAAACTACTTGAAGGTTTAATACGGGATAATATTCAGGAATACCTAATGGAAAACAAAATTATCAGTAATAGTCAGCATGGATTTATGAAGGATAGATCTTGCCAAACTAACCTTATTTGTTTCTTTGAGGAGGTAAGTAGGAATTTAGACCAGGGTAATGCAGTTGATGTGGTCTACTTAGATTTTGCAAAGGCTTTTGATACGGTTTCACACAAGAGGTTGGTGTACAAAATAAAGAAAGTTGGACTCTAATAATATATGCACCTGGATTGAAAACTGGTTAAAGGACAGACAACAGAGGGTTGTCATAAATTGAACTTTTTCAGGTTGGGCTAAAGTCGTGAGTGGAGTACCTCAGGGATCGGTACTGGGACCCCTGCTTTTTAACTTGTTTATTAATGACCTTGAGGTTGGGATCGAGAGCAAAGTCTCCATCTTTGCTGATGATACTAAATTGTGTAAGGTAATAGAATCAGAGCAGGATGTAATTTCTCTTCAGAAGGACTTGGAGAGACTGGAAACATGGGCAGGTAAATGGCAAATGAGGTTTAATACAGATAAATGTAAGGTTATGCATTTGGGATACAAGAATAAAAAGGCAACTTTCAAATTAAATTTGAGATATATTGGGGGAATCCTTGATGGAGAAGGATTTAGGAGTGCTTATAGACAGCAGGCTTAGCAATAGTGCCCAATGCCATGCAGTAGCTGCAAAGGCAAACAAAATATTATCTTGCATCAAACGGGAAATGGATGGAAGGGAAGTAAATATAATTATGCCCCTTTACAAAGCATTAGTAAGACCACACCTTGAATATGGAGTACAATTTTGGCCACCAATCCTAAGAAAAGACATTATGGAACTAGAGAGAGTGCAGAGAAGAGCCACAAAAACATTCTAACTTATGAGGAGAGGCTAGTTAAATTAGATTTATTTACATTAGAAAAGAGGCGTCTAAGAGGGGATATGATAACTATATACAAATATATTCAGGGACAATACAAGGAGCTTTCAAACGAACTATTCATCCCACGGGTAGTACAAAGGACTCAGGGCCATCCCTTAAGGTTGGAGGAAAGGAAATTTCACCAGCAACAAAGGAAAGGGTTCTTTACCGTAAGGGCAGTTAAAATGTGGAATTCATTACCCATGGAGACTGTGATGGCAGATACAATAGATTTGTTCAAAAAAAGGTTGGACATCTTTCTAGATGGGAAAGGTATACAGGGATATACCAAATAAGTATACATGGGAAGGATGTTGATCCAGGGATTAATCCGATTGCCAATTCTTGGAGTCAGGAAGGAATTTATTTTTCCCCTTAATGGGGTTTTTTGTTTGCCTTCCTCTGGATCAATAAGTAAGTATAGATATAGGATAAAGTATCTGTTGTCTAAATTTAGCACAGGTTGAACTTGATGGACCTATGTCTTTTTTCAACCTCATCTACTATGTAACTATGTAACTATGATAGGGGCCCAAGTGTTTGATGTCAGGCAGGAAATGAAGGATAGTTCATGTTGAATTTTTATTTTATTTATTTTTTTAAGACAAGAGGAGCCTCAAAGCTAATAATAATGGGTGGTTTATAAAGTGAAAAGTGAACTAGCTCATGCACACCAACCATTAGCTCTGAGCTTAAGTTATCTAGAATAGGGTTTACCTACTGGGTGCTGCTGCCTGGGTGCTGCTGCCTCAATCTATCGCGCGTCGCTAGGAATTCTAGGTCACAATTTGTAAGTGCTCTCTGGTAATTGACAAATGCTGATCACTGAAATCGTATCGTGGCACACCACGCAGACCACTAAGGAGACAAACACAGCAGCACTGAATAATCCTGCTCCCTTATCCTATGCAGAGGGGCACATATAGATTGCGGGTCAATTTGTCAGCAGCAGCGGCAAACAGATTGCAGTAGATTAGTAAACTACAGAGGTAAAAAAATAAAAATATGATATCAAGTAAATTGCTAAACATGCATCTAAACATGGGATTAGGTGCATATTGTAAGTGAAAAGGATGAACTTGTGGGACTGTATGTGGAGGGGGTCACTGATGGGAATAAATGTGGGGGGGGGAGGCACAGGTGGGATTACGTTTATGTGGGGTGGAGAGGGCAAGTGGGTTTAAATATCATTACATTGGTTTAGGTTCTGATTATTGTAGGGGTGGCCCAGCAAATGAGCATTATAAATAGGGGGCCATGTGAGCAAAAAGGTTGAGAACCCCTGATCTAGAAGCTAACCCCATCACTACCTCTCTGCTTTGTATTGCAAAAGAATCAAGGCAGAAAGAACCTTCCCACACTCCAATAGTATCCGTGGGAGTACAAAGGGAGATCATATATGTTAACATCTTCATGCATCTCCCTCATTATGCTTCCTTTCACCTTTCTTTAAAGGCAGCCAGTGGCTGCGAGACAAGTGAGTGGAAGGATATTTGTACCCGTCTCCACGGCCACTTTAGCCGATTGACTTCAGGGGCCTCTGGCAGCCGATGGGGTTAATTTACATTTGCTGCCCGTGTTCAAAAACTTAAATCTATGCCCATCTCATACACACTCACCACAGAAGGGAGTCTAACGCTGAATGCTGGCATGAGAAAAACTATTCTCAGGAGCCAGCTCTGCCCTTCAGTCTTGTTCCTTTTCTGCATTTCATTTCAACAGAGTTTGACGGGTAGCTTCCACGGAAAATACTCTATTTGCATCCCAAATTGCTTAAATTAATTTGACTTCAGAAGGAGCTAATTGCGTATAAACTGAAATGTTCCTCGGCGCATCTATATATTAAGCATTAAAGGCTTGTTTACTGTATCACAAGCTTGGCATTTCATCATCTTTAATGCTCCGTCCCTACAAATGGGTTTATAATTTGAAAAACAAGCTCACGTTTTACGTGCCACCCAACACGAAACACCCTATTGTGTTTCACATTCAGGCTCCAACATTACTTCCTAATAAAACAAACAATAACTAATATAACAGGGGATATTATTTTGAACTACAGTAGATCACCACTTACAGTTGTGGAGGAATACGGGATTAGACAGCCAAGAAAAAGCAATGCTTCCAACTCGTTTGTCATGTACAAAGGACTACAACAGGAGTTCCTTACATTAAAGAGGCAGGTGATGGGGTTCATTTTCACAAGTTGTTTATACACATATTGGAATTCTGTAGTGGACAATGTATACCTTTACTAAATCAGTTGAGGTGGTGCAGGGGTAGCAGAAGTTTCTCACTCCTACAGTATATGAAAATGTCACAGCGCTCAATCCTTCAAGAAACTACTTTAAAGACCTCCCATGAAACACAAAAGTGACAAATCTTGCAGGTCTCTTCTCTCAAAAGGACAAGAGCTGTTCTCAGCCATACTCATTCTACCATTCAGATGCAACAGCTTTTCAAAGAAAAGCATGGGGGTCACTGAGAGTGCAGTTGCTGGGATAAACAGCTCAAGGCTGCAAAATGGAATAATACCAGCAATGGCCAAATTCTTTAAAGCAACAGGTTTACTTGGGACATGAAAATAAAAATGTTGCGGTATTACTTAAAACCGATGAGCAAGTCTATACTGTTCAAGATGCCCAAAGCTACTTCCCCATAAACCCGGCATCTAAAAAAGAGCATAACTTCACTCTCTCGTCTACAGTTTCTACATATCTATCTAATCCCGTCAATGGCTTCAACATAACTGTGCAACTTTCATGCCAATGTTAGAGGGCAGGTTAGGCAGGTTGGATATAAAATCAATGTGGTCAACACGGCAAAGGTTTGTAAGACTTTTCTTACTGCTACTTTTCAGAGAAAGCTCTGGAGGGGCACGGTCAGCTCGTCAGATATAGATAACATTGCATCAATATACAATGAAGAATGTTCATTCTCAGGACAGAGACAGGAGAAGGAAACTCTCCCTTCAAACACAAACATCTGCTTAATATGAAGCCCAGAGTGAAGAATGTGTATGTGTGTGTGTTCTTTGCGCATGTGAGGTTAAGGCACAGCACTCCATCACTACGATGAGAAAATAAAGCACTTCTTTGCAGAAGTGGCACTGAAATAATGGCTATACATCTGTGTTAGAAGTTCTGTCAAAACCAGGCTCAGCTGTTTGGAAACAAACAAGGGGAGCTGTGGTTAAGTGAGCGGCTGTGAACATTAAGGGGTGGATTCCAAAACCTGCTGTTGGAGGAGTATGCAGTGTATTTGGTTTTCCAGTTTTATTTATACACTATGGCTGAGGACTTTAAAAACTTGTTTATTTTTAAAATTACTACCTGGACTTTTATAGCCCATTCGTTCTCATCCTCCCCCCTATTTAGCCTATTCTGTAGGGTCAGTAACGGTACAGGGATTGGTACCCACATGGCCATTGTGCCGTACACAGTAAGGCATTGTCATTTGAAGCACGGAACTCTGAGAGCTCCTGACTTGATCAGCATGGAAGACAACACATGTAAGGGGAGGACCCAGGACATGTGCCATTGACCCTATCATATCGCCCCTACCCTTCATGTCGGTTGTTGGCCCCCCCCCCCCCCTCCCCTTAGTGTACCATTTCCACATTGCATGGGAAGTACCAGAGTTAGCCGTGGCTCCATCTCCAGAGTATGCAATGTCCAACACGTGTTCTGAACGAGCTGGCAGGACCCAGTGGGGAAGGGAAACCTCAGGAAGCAGATTTCGAGGAGAACTATTTTGGCCGGAACACAGTCAGGACTGGAGGAGTTCCAGATCATGTAAAACATTGCGGGGGAAGAACTCTACCCTCTCGTGTTCATCATTCTCATCACACTCGCTGGAGTGTGGACTTTCAAAAGAGCCCAGGAGGTTTAGGAAATGTTTCAAAATGTATACAAGTTGGCGGAATGTAATACCAGCAAGTTTTGGCATCAAAATAGTCTGTTAAAACTAGGTCATAGATGCCTTTTAAAATAATAGATAAAAAGGCTACTAAATTGTTTACACTTGGGCTATGCTTATAGTGCCGGCTACGGTGACGTCGGGCTGGGGTCGCTGGAAAAATCAAATTGAGATGACTTCCAGCGATCGTGACCAAGCTGTCACTCCACGCTTACTATAAGTGCACGCAACGGCGGCAATGCATTTGTTTTGAAACGACGTCACGTCACTGTCGCCGGCACTATAAGCGTAGCCTTAGAAAGGAGACGCTATATGAGGTAGACTACAAGTCGTGTCTGCTAAGGTGAATAGTTATTTCACATAAGCATGGATAAACGTAACCAGCGGGTGAGAAAATAAGGGTTACAATAAATAAAGACAACACTGATATATTTAAAAAAAAAAAAAAAAAAAACACCCATATTTACAGACACCAACACGGAAAGTGTCCAAAGCAATTTAAGAACCCCTACACAAATTACTGGTTTCTAAGCCCTACTTATCTAGTTTTAACCTACTAAATAAATCACTGCCATTAGTTTGATTTGGTACTACTTGGGAACGCACTTTAATGTCAGTCTAAAAATATATACATAAGCAAATGAACTAATCACCGAAATCCTCTTGCTCACGGGTGGCCAACTCCAGTCCTCGAGGGCCACCAACAGGTCAGGTTTTAAGGCTATCCCTTCTTCAGCACAGGTAGCTCAATCAGTGGCTCAGTTCGAATGACTCAGCCACTGATTGAGCCACCTGTGATGAAGCCGGACGTCCCTAATACCTGGCCTGTCGGTGGCCCTAGAGGACTAGAGGTGGCCACCCTGCTCTTGCTATAAACTTTCTGTTGTGGCATCTCACTGGCTGGGGTGGTAAGTAGTCACTAGCACGGGAACAGGATATATGCACGGTCAATCCTTGCACTTCTCTTGTCTGGGACGTGGCTTCTGGAACACTTGTCCATCAAGATTTATTTAACCACTTATGAGCTTGGCAATTGTAGCCTACTTGAGCATTGGAGGGGTTAAGAATTTGTTTATTTATATTTTTTTCTGTTTAAACATTAAAGTCCCCTCCCCCCGAAATACAACGTTAAGGATTGATCAAGATGACCAACTTCAAGGTGGGAGTGACTACAGAATGTACATGGAAAACACATTCTCTTGGGGGTAATGGGATTAGGAATTCCCTCCTGCAGAACAAATGCCATGGAGTCATTCGCTGACTTCCCGGTGTGAAAAGCAAAAAAATGCTGAACAAGATGCTGGTAGCGAAACATCTCTTAAAGACTTGGGCCCATGGGCTCCATCGCACGGAAAGCCCCATTGACATCAAATGGGCTTTGTGTGTAACAGAATTGCGGCCTTAGTTCCAGGAGCAGAAGGCCTTTTGCAGCAGGGTAAACTAGTAAACATGGTCCTTGCCACTGCTCCTACCTGCTTCTCCAAAGCTTCCAACCACAGGTTCATCCAGTCAATGAAATATAGAAGATTGCTCTGGAAAGCTAACATTTAATTTGTGTGCTTTTCTTTTTTTTAATTAATTATTATTAAATGAGGATTTAAAAACATTTACGCTCTGGAGCTTTCTTCTGCCTTCTATATATTCGTTGCAGCAGGTTTTATGGAAATAAAAGCAGCAAAAAAATACCTTGTTGCAAGTTTGGATGCACGTCCAGTATACTGTGCTACGAGGTTTATTGTAGACGCCATTGTTGCGTCAAAATGTAATGTGCGCCGTCACCCTATTCAGAAAAGGCCATCCCAATGCCGACATGCTCATTTACAAGGGAAACGCCATTATGCAGGCAAGCTGGTCACGACCAATGCAGGAAAGACTTTTCAGGCCGCAGTAGGGAGCAGAATGATGCATAACACGAATCTTGCTCTATTTCCTAGCGTTCTAGACCAATACTTTGTAACTTGGAAACGCCCCTCACATTTTATTTTCCTTACAAATTAATGATCTATACTACTTTCTCAGCAGATAACGATATTTTAACTCTCGTCACGTCAGACACTTAAAAAGTGCAAAAGGAAGCAGAGAAGAGAAAGTTGTATTCATACAGTCCATTTTAGCTCGCCATACAATTTGGGCTGTAGTGTACTGACTCAAAGAAACATCTCCAGACAATAGCGCCTCCAAAATACTCCAAATACTGTAGACATAGCTTCTAAAATCGAGCATCCAAAACACTTCCTTTCTGTAGCCAAGAAGAAGGCCCATGAATAAAAAGCAAAGAAAACCAATTAGATTGTTAGCAGCCAGGTAACTATTTTATTTTGCTTTCAGATCCTTTATCCACGCATACAATACATCAATATTGTATTTATTAATTTGTGCACGGATACAAAAGACCACCGCAATCAATAAAATATCTGATTAATCTGAATGTAAAAGTTTCAGCGTGGAGTTTGCAGTGGAGCAAAACGTTAACAAAAATGCCGCACGCAGTCCCTTACCCAAATCACCCAACACTCATTTTTAGGAAGACTTTCAAAAGACTTTGGTGGCAACACCCACTTATAATTAAGACCACATGTTACGGTGACATGCTAATTATAAAATACTCCCGTGCCAGATGTGACACCTAAGGCCATGCTGTGTGAGCGAAAGGGGGGAGGCTTTACCCCAACCTGAGAATTGTTAGTATTAACAATGCAACCAGTGCATTAACATAACAAAATTCAATCCAACAAGATAGAAAAACAGGAAATCAAAGCCAGGGTAAAATATTCATTCTCACAGAAATCATGATATTAGCATTTAAATCACACACTGGGCCCATTACTTCCATGCCGCTCAATGTCAGAAAGCGTACGCCAGGTACGTATCGCAGCCTTTTGTGAATAACCCAGGTCCAAAAGGAGGAAACAAACAGTGTGACCTTTTCTCAGGCAAAAAAAGATAATAAATACAAGCAGATATTTCTCCTGGACGGCAAAATGATTAAAAAAAATAAATAGACAGATAAGGATCACTCAAAAGGAATAAAACTGCAAAGTGAATGCTTCAGCATAGACCGTCTCTTAAAATTGTATAGGGGGTTGGCTGAAGCCATGGGGCTTGGAGAGAAAAGAAGGTTCCTAAGGTAGATTGAGATTTTGTGTAATTAAATACTGCAGGCGAGTGGTAATATAGTTATTCCCAGGCATGACTGAGTTTGCAAAAGGCCCCATTAGCTTATTGTTTCATGTTCTTGTGTGATCACATCAACATTTCGATGTTAATGTAATTAGAACAACTTCCAAATAATCAGTAGATCTTAAATCATTCCCAGCGCCGCCATTGTTAGAAGGCCAAAACTGGGTAATCTGATGATATCCCGCTGCATTCGCTGTGCAAAGAATTACAATTAAAGAAAAGGGAGGGGGGAAAAAATAAAAAAAAATCTCATGGTGAAAGATAGAGAGAAAAGTATGTCGTCTCAATTCATCCAGAGAGCAAAGACGGCAACTTTAACCCTTAGCCTTGATTAATTGAATTTACATATTTCAGATGGACATGGTAATCAGTTACTGATGAGCAACGTGTACCTAATCTGCTGAGAGAAGATAACGGTTGTGCTATGACTACGTCTGGCTGACCGGTGGAGGATGTGACCTTCAGGCAAGAAGAGCTGTCAAGGGCAAACTATTTTCTGCAGCTCCCCCCACTGAAACCTGCATGCCAAGGGCATTGCATCGGCTGTGGGAAAAAACAAGATTATTGGGTTTTGTTTTTTGTTGTTGTATTTGTTTGGGTATATAATAGGAAAACCACAAAGAATAGGTTCGCTGGCCTGTAATAAGCGACAAACAAAATAATGGTTTACAATATCTTAGCAGCTGAAGAAACAAGCATTGTAGATTTTGATGTTTTTGTTATTTACTGTATTCATTTTTAAAATGCTTAATTAAAGCAGCACCCCCATCCTATATAAGTTTCTCATATAATATTAGCATCTTGCGCCATGACCATGTCCTGTTTTTTTAAAAGATGGGGAAAGGGGATCAGATGTATTAAAAAAAAAAAAAAAAAGGTGTGATCAGAGCACGTGCATTTTCAGTGAAACGTCTGTCTTTTGTCACAGAAATTGTATTGGTGATGGTGATGTTTTTATTTAAAATTCAAACAATTTCAGTGAGAAAACGCAAAGAAGTTTGAATTAACGTGCATACTTGGGGCCCCCCGTCTCCCCTGGTTTAGCTATTTGCATGTCTATATTTATACTAACTGTGAATTCCTCATGACTGTGTGTGTGTGACTGTGTGTCTGTGAACTGAGAGTGTGTGTGTGTGTGTGTGTGTGTGTGTGTGTGTGTGTGTGTGTGTGTGTGTGTGTGTGTGTCTGTGTGTGTCTGTGTGTGTCTGTGAACTGAGTGTGTCTGTGTGTGTGTGTCTGTGTGAACTGAGACTGTGTGTGTGTGTGTGTGTGTGTGTGTGTGTGTGTGTGTGTGTGTGTGTGTGTGTGTGTGTGTGTGTGTGTGTGTGTGTGTGTGTGAACTGAGACTGTGTGTGTGTGTGTGTGTGTGTGTGTGTGTGTGTGTGTGTGTGTGTGTGTGTGTGTGTGTGTGTGTGTGTGTGTGAACTGAGACTGTGTGTGTGTGTGTGTGTGTGAACTGAGACTGTGTGTGTGTGTGTGTGTGAACTGAGACTGTGTGTGTGTGTGTGTGTGTGTGTGTGTGTGTGTGTGTGTGTGTGTGTGTGTGTGTGTGTGTGTGTGTGTGTGTGTGTGTGTGTACTGAGACTGTGTGTGTGTGTGTGTGTGTGTGTGTGAACTGAGAGTGTGTGTGTGTGTGTGTGTGTGTGTGTGTGTGTGTACTGAGACTGTGTGTGTGTGTGTGTGTGTGTGTGTGTGTGTGTGTGTGTGTGTGTGTGTGTGTGTGTGTGTGTGTGTGTGTGTGTGTGTGTGTGTGTGTGTGTGAACTGAGACTGTGTGTGTGTGTGTGTGTGTGTGTGTGTGTGTGTGTGTGTGTGTGTGTGTGTGTGTGTGTGTGTGTGTGTGTGTGTGTGTGTGTGTGTGTGTGTGTACTGAGACTGTGTGTGTGTGTGTGAACTGAGACTGTGTGTGTGTGTGAACTGAGACTGTGTGTGTGTGTGTGTGTGTGTGTGTGTGTGTCTGAACAGAGTGTGTGTGTGTCTGAACTGAGAGTGTGTGTGTGTGTGTCTGAACTGAGAGTGTGTGTGTGTGTGTCTGAACTGAGAGTGTGTGTGTGTGTGTCTGAACTGAGAGTGTGTGTGTGTCTGAACTGAGAGTGTGTGTGTGTCTGAACTGAGGGTGTGTGTCTGAACTGAGTGTGTGTGTGTGTGTGTGTGTGTGTGTGTGTGTGTGTGTGTGTGTGTGTGTGTGTGTGTGTGTGTACTGAGACTGTGTGTGTGTCGGTGTGTGACTCAGGGTGTGACATAGGGTGTGTGTGTGTCGGTGTGTGACATAGGGTGTGTGTGTCGGTGTATGACATAGGGTGTATGTCGGTGTGTCGGTGTGTGACAGGGTGTCTGTGTGACACAGGGTGAGTGTGTGTGATAGTGTGTGCACGTGTGACTGTGTGTGTGTGCGCTTGTGTGCACATGTGACAGTGTGTGCGCGCGACAGGGTTGCGCGTGTCACTGTGTGTGCGAGTGTGAAACAGTGTGACAGTGTGTGTGTGTGTGTGTAATCGTGTGTGTGTGTGTGTGTGTGTGTGTGTGTGTGTGTGTGTGTGTGTGTGTGTGTGTGTGTGTGTGTTATGTGTTATGTGTAATCATATTCCCCCACTAATCCCCCTCCCAACCCCTGGATATCCCAGCCTGGAATATCTTCTGCTGCCTATGTGAGTGGTATATGGTCAGGAGGGCGGGAGGGAGATTGGGAGGTCACTTCGTAGTGGGGATGGCCCTCCTGCACAGCAGCCCCGCAGAGTCGCTCCGAACTCGCTGCGCATCAGGCAGTACAGGACAGGGTTGAGGCAGCGGTTAGTGTGCGCCAGGCAACAGTAACCGGGAACACATACGCCAGGGCAGTGTAGAAAGCCCCGGTGAAGGGTAGCCAATCCCCGGCCGCCACTGCCCATGTGCGCCGAGCCCGGCCGCCACTGCGCATCGCTGGCTCCAACCTCTGAGGTCTGGGCGGGTGTGGCGTGAGCGGTGGCACAGTAGTAGCGTGACGTCACTTCCGTCATGGAATTTTGTTACAACACACGGGATTTTTCCTATCAAAACTCTGCAGGTGCCAGCACAGAAGTTTCACCTCAATAACCCCCCCCCCCCCCCCGCTTTAGAAAGAGAAAGGACAGAGCTCTTAAAGTAAAATGGCGATCGCCACAGACTGTGGCTTGAAAGTTTTAATTCCATCACTTTTATGCACTTCCTTTAGATGCTACAGTATGAAGCCATTTCCCCATACAGGAGAAGAGAGAGGCTCCGTTCAAATAAGTTACAGAAAAAACAGATGTGGTGCACCACTACCTGAATAGAAAATACTGAGAGGGTGAACTCCAATAAAAGTTCGTTTATTTCATCGTGTACATGGAGCTACACAAAGGAACCCGCCTACGCATTTCACGCCATTGGGCGCTTTATCAAGGCAGACTTTTTTTTTTTTTTTTATAAAGGTCAGCCGTCAAGGGATACCTAATTATAGCATTTAAATATATGAAGCATCATATAGCGCGGTAACTCTTTAGAGCACCATACTCCTGTTTAGGAATATTATCAATATTCAAATAAAATTAGACTAAAATCTTCTGCAGGAGAGGGAAGGGGCTTCCGACATATTGACTCATGTGGCCATTTATCAAAGTCAACTGGCTGCAAAATCAGGGGGGGGGGGGGGGGGAAACGGGTGCAAAAACACAACATCAAATGTATCAAACAAGAAAATCCCACTGGTGTCTATGACCATGTTCTCCCATAATAATCTGCTGCACTGTACTTGCTCCAGTATTGCAGCTGGGAGACCTTGATAAATAGTCCCCTGCATGTTTACAGTAGCAGCGCTGAAGGCTGCTTTTTATGGAGGTGGTTAGGGCTGAGCTACTGTCACAGCCTGCAAGTCACAAACCAAATGCACCGAGTGGATACCCCCTCCTACCAGATGTCCCAAATAAAGTTTTCATGTTATTTAAACAATGCAACTGTAGTAAGAAATTGAAGCCCATTCCAGAACGGAGAGTTGAATATGAAACAAATTCACAGGTATAGCAACAAAACAGGTGCATCTTCAGTATTACTACTGTGAAGCGCTAGGTACATTAATGGCGCTATATAAAGACATACATACATACATACAGTATCTAATGCAGAAAGCACTTCGGAAAAAACATGCATAATATTTGCCATTATTACCAGTAGACTGAGAAAGGATGTGTTTCTGAATGTGTGATGGAAGTCTAAATGTGCCCGTGTTCTCAACAGTGTCAAGTGAGTGCCCCGGTTTATAGAGCAGTTGTATTAAGGAACCCTAGAATTATATTGTGAAATTCTGCAGAACTTCAACCCTTTATAATATCAAGTCTGAGATCATATGCATTGTAAGGAACCCCAACCCTCTCTAATAGCGCGTCTGAGATCAGATGCATTGTATGGAACCCCAACCCTCTCTAATAGTGTGTCTGAGATCAGATGCATTGTAAGGAACCCCAACCCTCTCTAACAGCGCGTCTGAGATCAGATGCATTGTAAGGAACCCCAACCCTCTCTAATAGCGTGTCTGAGATCAGATGCATTGTAAGGAATCCCAACCCTCTCTAATAGCGCGTCTGAGATCAGATGCATTGTAAGGAACCCCAACCCTCTCTAATAGCGCGTCTGAGATCAGATGCATTGTAAGGAACCCCAACCCTCTCTAATAGCGCGTCTGAGATCAGATGCATTGTATGGAACCCCAACCCTCTCTAATAGTGTGTCTGAGATCAGATACATTGTAAGGAACCCCAACCCTCTCTAATAGCAGGTCTGAGATCAGATGCATTGTAAGGAACCCCAACCCTCTCTAATAGCGTGTCTGTGATCAGATGCATTGTAAGGAACCCCAACCCTCTCTAATAGCGCGTCTGAGATCAGATGCATTGTATGGAACCCCAACCCTCTCTAATAGCGCATCTGAGATCAGATGCATTGTAAGGAACCCCAACCCTCTCTAATAGCGTGTCTGAGATCAGATGCATTGTAAGGAACCCCAACCCTCTCTAATAGTGTGTCTGAGATCAGATGCATTGTAAGGAACCCCAACCCTCTCTAATAGCGCGTCTGAGATCAGATGCATTGTAAGGAACCCCAACCCTCTCTAATAGCGTGTCTGTGATCAGATGCATTGTAAGGAACCCCAACCCTCTCTAATAGCGCGTCTGAGATCAGATGCATTGTAAGGAACCCCAACCCTCTCTAATAGCGTGTCTGAGATCTGATGCATTGTAAGGAACCCCAACCCTCTCTAATAGCGCGTCTGAGATCAGATGCATTGTATGGAACCCCAACCCTCTCTAATAGCGCGTCTGAGATCAGATGCATTGTAAGGAACCCCACCCCTCTCTAATAGCGCGTCTGAGATCAGATGCATTGTAAGGAACCCCAACCCTCTCTAATAGCGCGTCTGAGATCAGATGCATTGTAAGGAACCCCACCCCTCTCTAATAGCGCGTCTGAGATCAGATGCATTGTAAGGAACCCCAACCCTCTCTAATAGCGCGTCTGAGATCAGATGCATTGTATGGAACCCCAACCCTCTCTAATAGCGCGTCTGAGATCAGATGCATTGTAAGGAACCCCACCCCTCTCTAATAGCGCGTCTGAGATCAGATGCATTGTAAGGAACCCCACCCCTCTCTAATAGCGCGTCTGAGATCAGATGCATTGTAAGGAACCCCAACCCTCTCTAATAGCGCGTCTGAGATCAGATGCATTGTAAGGAACCCCACCCCTCTCTAATAGCGCGTCTGAGATCAGATGCATTGTAAGGAACCCCAACCCTCTCTAATAGCGCGTCTGAGATCAGATGCATTGTATGGAACCCCAACCCTCTCTAATAGCGCGTCTGAGATCAGATGCATTGTAAGGAACCCCACCCCTCTCTAATAGCGCGTCTGAGATCAGATGCATTGTAAGGAACCCCAACCCTCTCTAATAGCGCGTCTGAGATCAGATGCATTGTAAGGAACCCCACCCCTCTCTAATAGCGCGTCTGAGATCAGATGCATTGTATGGAACCCCAACCCTCTCTAATAGCGCGTCTGAGATCAGATGCATTGTATGGAACCCCAACCCTCTCTAATAGCGTGTCTGAGATCAGATGCATTGTATGGAACCCCAACCCTCTCTAATAGCGCGTCTGAGATCAGATGCATTGTATGGAACCCCAACCCTCTCTAATAGCGCGTCTGAGATCAGATGCATTGTATGGAACCCCAACCCTCTCTAATAGCGTGTCTGAGATCAGATGCATTGTAAGGAACCCCAACCCTCTCTAATAGCGCGTCTGAGATCAGATGCATTGTATGGAACCCCAACCCTCTCTAATAGCGCGTCTGAGATCAGATGCATTGTATGGAACCCCAACCCTCTCTAATAGCGTGTCTGAGATCAGATGCATTGTATGGAACCCCAACCCTCTCTAATAGCGCGTCTGAGATCAGATGCATTCTAAATGTCTGTATTTCGTACAGTTTTCAAATAACATGAAAATTGCAGGGAACCCTATAGGGAAGCCCGGGGAATCCATGTTGAAAAAAACACTCTTATGGATCATCTACATAAGCAAGGCTTAACTGAACGTAACTTGTGCATCTAGACTTAATACGGTAGGAGTTTGCAGGATAAAAGTAGACATGACAGCTGCTCAGGCCACAGGATGCCAGTGCAAACTCGCAGCGGTTTTATATCGCAGGTGTGGGGTGGCTGCGGGTCTCGGTGAGCTGACAACATCCAGAGAATCTGACAGGACAGGAGTCTGGTCTTTCTGCCCCCTCCATTCTGCAGCGTTCAATGAAATGGACATTGCAACATGATCTGCAGGACAACTGGTACACTAAGTGGATGCAATCTGGTATAGTAAATACCACAATAAGCCAGCTACGTCTCCCAGACAAAAGGCCTTTCTAGCTGTAACGTGCATTAAAAAACCAGCCCACACAGGATCCATAATCCAGCGCCATCCTGTAACATTCTTCATTAATCCTCAAATGCCGTATTTACATATTTGTGCATGAAGACATACATTAACTTAATTAAAACAAAGTTAATTTTTTTTTTTCCAGTCAAAACTATTAACAATACTCATTCAAAGCTATAAATCCTTTGAAAATGGATTATTCCCAGCTGTGAAAGGCGGCTTTGTCAGGTAATTGCCATTAGCTCTGCCTTCGGATAACTGATTTATCGCAGTCTGACCCTTCTGAAGTGAGACCTGATTTGGAAGTGGTCATTAGTCATAATAAAGCACTGTATTTCCATAAAGGCAGCATCTAGGGACAGGTTTGCCTTGTTAGTTTTTGGCAGCAGCGACAACTACACAAAGTGCATGTTATGTAGAAGTCTGCAATAAATACGTAGGTCTCTCAGATCTGTGCATGTCATCCCTTCTCTCGGGGTCTCGCCACACTATGTTCAAGCACAGTGCGGACAAAAACCTATCCCATAGGCGGGAACATCTCTTGTGGAACATACCATTTGACATTATATCTGCTACTACCCCATGTCCCGATGATAAATAAAAGTCGTATAGAAGTGCCAGGGTCACAGAAGACCCGGTGAAGTGGGAATGGAAATAAAAATCACAAAAGACAAAAAGCCTCCGTGCTACATCCAATATATCAAATTCTCTCGTTCAATACTTATCTGTTTATCTTTTCATAGGTGAAGGTCATTTAGTGACATTCTTTGGCCAAAGCATCTTAAGGCTTGTGCTTATAGTGCCGGCAACAGCGACGCTGCATCAAAACAAACGCATTGCGGCCGTCGCATGCGCTTATAGTAAGCGCGACGCGACAGCTTGGTTGCGATCGCTAGAAGTCATCTCAATTTGATTTTTCCAGCAACCGCAGCCCGACGTCGCCATAAGCGTAGCCTGAGCTTGCAATCTAAGGCACGGTGCCACCTCCTTTGTAAGTCAACACTACTGCACTGGCAAAAACTCTCCTACCTCTCTAATGGAGGGAACTGTCTTCATAGACTGCTCAGTCACACTGTAGGTGCATAACAAGAGCTGCCATTTACAAGTGGGATGAGTGAGCTTAAAACCAGGGAGATGGGGTCACAAACCCCCAAACAATTGTTTACCAACCAATTGACACACACACAGCAAGCTCAGAACCCAAACCCACTGGTTGCGTGTGTATGGAAATGAAAAGCCTTGAAAAGGCTTGTACCGCCAACAACCTTGCATGACCAATGGTCATGCTCATAAACTGCATCTACAGCACAGTGTCTTTGAAACGCAAGGTGTAAGTTTAACTTGAGGGTAGGATACAGGTGCAGTGTGTCCATCTAGTATTATTATATACAGAGATAATAGAACGGTTCCGTACGCTAGTTGTGCATAAGGCACAGACAGGTGCCTGAGGACAGCAGACGGCAACATTTAGAGTGCTTAATCTTACTGCCTTGATCTGAAATATACTTTTAGAAGGGCCATTAAGTTTCTAGCGCCTTTCTTAGCAGAGAAATCTGCCAGACATTGAAAAGCACTTCAGGTTTTCCAGATACACCACCTTGGCTCCGCAGACTGTACGGTACCACAGAAGGTCTAGTCCCCACTGGTACTACAAAAGTATTTGGTGACCAGCTTAAAGCCATCAACGTTCGTAAACAATTCCCGTCATCCTCAAAGCAAACATGTGATGTCTATTTTCCATGCTCTTAAACTGCGGCAAGTTTCTTTTCAACAGGTTTCCTGAGAAGAACAAGGAGGGTTGTTCATTAACCCTTTGAGCACCAGACAATCCCTGTTCTTCAACTGTGTTGTGTCGCAATCCAGGGTCGCAGGGAGATCCCCCAGGACATGCATGTAAGTGGAGGATACTTCACTTTCCATCGCGTTCACGCTCGATTGGAGAACGTGCTCCCCCCGAGCATTTATTGCATGACCTACATAATAGGGCCCAAAGAAGCCGGCCCTTATAACATGCAGAGTATGCCTCGGGGCAACCTACGATAGTGCCGATCAGGGCATTCGTCAATGGGAGATTCTGTGTGACAGTTCCCCGTCAGCACCATGTCATTTGAAATGAATTAACCCCAACCCTTCCCCGTCTGAGAATCCAATATTGAGGATTAGATGGGACCAGCACCATGCCTGTGCAAAGCCGTGCTCAACGTAACACCCATATTGCACAAAACCGAGGAGGTAAAGGAAATGATCCCGTGTTTCAGGATAGTAGCTAGAAAAAATAAAAGAAACTCCCCTGTTACAAATAATTAACCACTACATGAAGTTTCTTACTGATCCCTAATACAAAAGTACCATAAATCAATTCCTCTGTCAATTAATCAGATTTTACCCATTAACCATTGCTTTGTTTTAGTCCTAGAAGGTGGTGCACTGGTTACCACAAGCATAAGGCTGAGTCCATGACATCAGAGACCGCACGGGGCGCGATCAGACTGCCTTAAGGCATTGATCGCGGCCATAGACCGCAAGGGCGCACGCGGACGGAGGCAGGAGGGAGCGCGAGTTGAGCAAGAAATCAGTTGAAACTGGTTTCTTGGCCCGACATGCAGGTCATGTGAGCGGTTCGCCCAGCTCCGTGACGCCCCTAGACACGCCCCCCCCCCCCCATGGCGCATCTACCTTAACAGGAAAAGCACCCGCTTCACGCCAGTGACATCACAGCCTCCGCGCGGGTGAAGACACCATGGCCTGGGCCTTAGAGTCAAGCATACAAGAGAACAGAAACAAGTAATCTCATCACTGACATTGGGCAGATGCAGACTAAAATGTTTCTGGGGGGAAAAAAAAGAAGATTGTGTCAGATTTCTACTGCTAGACCTCCTGGGTAGTCAGACACAAAATGAAGTCATTGCTCTATTCAGCAGACTAATTGCACAGTACATACTTCAGAGGCCTTTAATGAAATGCTGCAAATCTGGGAAAAATAGTATTTAAACATGGCAGCATCTTTCATAGACCCTGAGCCCGTGTCGCCCCCACAGCTGAAAGTAGACTTGCAGTAGGCCTATCCAATGTATTAGATGCTGCTAGAGGTGCAAGGACATGCAATGTGGGTTGCAATGCAACGTTTTCCACCAAGTACCCTCATACCTAATGTGTTGAAACGTTTGTTTACCTTTTCATAAATAAAAAACACAAATACAATTTTGGCACCAATAATTAAAGCACTATATAGCTCCAAATTTGTATTACACCAAAAAAATCTCAGAAGAATGCAAATCAGGGGGAGTGGAGAGAGGGGGGGGGGGAAAGATATCAGAAGTGGAACACAAAAGGTGTCAGAGACTCTGAAAACACCCTTCTCATTCTTTCACTGTAGGGACAACACAATAGCTGTTCTCTAGTAGCAGTGAGGTGCATATTTTTAACATAAATGGGGCCAAGTTGATGGCATTCCTTCCAGAGGTGAAAAATCAAATTGTGGGTGAAAAACTTAATCTTTAACAAGAATATGACTGAAAGTTATGCACTTTTCTGTTTTTTAAGGAGTGGCTCAGTGATAATGTCACTACCTTCAAAGCTGGTAAACTCCGTTTGGTTCCAAGTGTATGTATGTCTTTATTTATATAGCTCCATTAATGTACATAGCGCTTCCCTGCGGTAGTACACGTGATATAATCAAATAAAAACAAAATAACATAATGGGAAGAAGTGCTTCAGACATAAAAGTAACATTTAGGAAAAGGTGCCCCTGCTCCGAAGAGCTTACAGTCTAATTGGTTGGTAGGAAGTACGTACAAAGACATCAGCCACTTATATACCTCAGTATCGAGAACCAAGAATGACACCCTAATACTTAAATATGTTCATTTCTTTCCTCCCTGTCAGGGAAGTGTTAAGCACCATGGGACTTAAAGCTCCTCTGAATGATGGCCTAAGAAGTTGTGACTTGTGCCTGAAAACCTCCATGTACATTGCGGTGTACACAGCAGTGCTTTAATACCAGGTCAAGAATGACCCAACGAATGATTACATTAATAAAAAAAAATAACCACACACAAAAACATAAATATATAACACAATAATGAAAATCATTATTAAACTAAAACCAAACCAGAGAATGAACTGGCTCAACAAGTGAGACCACACATATTGCCTAAAAATACTCAAATAAGGTACTAACTAGAACAAATACATGCAACAAAAAATACCACAGGGGAGAGGGGGGCGATGAGAGATGCTAAGCATGAGCTGCAGAGCGGGAGGCCGTGGCAGGCGGTGACGTGACGTACGGACTGCACCGGCGGCACCTGTTATGACAGACCCAATGTGGTCATCTTCCCTCAATGAGAGGTACATGAGGATTTTATTAGGTAATGTTAGGACCTGCAATTGGTCATGCCGTGATGTGGCTGCAGGCTTATAATGCTTTGGCCAAAGGGTTTAACTAAATTACCCTTACTCATGAGAATATCAGCACTGAAGTATTGAGGTATGTATTTTGTCAAATTGGATGTAGCTTTGTTCTTTAGTTCTGTAGTATTGGATAATACGTACTACCTTTTTTTTTAATGTAAATGCAACTGTTAATGCCATTTTTAATGAGTTAATATACTGAGCATCCTTTGAATTCTATAGCAGGCTTCAGCCCACCTCCCAATCAGTGCAAGATCTTTGTAACACTTTCGTGTTTGTGATAATTTGTTGCCAATATTCCCAGCAGTTTGAGCTGCAAACTGTAACAATAGATAATGTTACATTAGTAATAGAAGAATACATTGTAGCTCCTAAGTTACACTGACTGAAGGATTGAAAGGCAGCAACATAGTGAAGGGATTTCGCTGGAAAGAAGGATTTTACTCATCGATCACGGGAGAACGAATCGATCGGAAGCTTAGGTAATTAGTTGTTAATAAATGTAAACAAAAAAAAACTAAAATATATATATATTTTAAAGATGCTTGGATTGCCTATTTAAATTATTACACTGTGAAACCGATATTTGGCCTCCAACACAAGACCTTCAACAAGAAGAATTAGTCATGTTGCAACACAAGCACTGGACTTACCATGTGATTGTTTAACTCTGTGTTTATCAACCAGGGTTCCTAGGAACTCTTGGGTTCCCCGGGCATCCCTAATGGGTTCCCTGCAATTTGCAGGTAATTTTACAAAGAATCTGATGTCAGAGTTAGAGAGGGTTGGGGTGTCTCAGAATTTCCCATGGTGTCCTTAACCAAAAAAAGTTGGGAACCACTGGTTTAACCAGTAAATTTGAGATATACAGCTCTGTTGAGCCGCTGTATTCTGTCACTCATTTTTTTAAAGTCCATCATGAACCTTGTACACGTACATTAACAACAACTATTTATTTCTGCGCTCAATACACAGAGAAAATAGGAGGAACCATTAGTCTACACATGGATTCCTTCCAACCCACAGCACAGCAGACTGCGAGAGAAGTGTATTTCTGAACAATTGACAGGTTAGTACCATGATTTTTTTTTTTAAACTGAAAAATACAACGAATCTAATTACAAATAAATAAAAGAAACAATTACAAAAGGGACGTGTAATCACACTACATTAAAACCTAAAAAAAAAAAAATGAGAAAAATATATCCAAGTCCAACTTTAAAAAAACAGGCATTGCATGACTGAACTAGAATAGGCCGACTGGCCCCTGAGGCAGTCAGGACACCAATATCCTGTTCTGGTGGCTGACGCACAGCTATTACACTACTGCTCTGCTCATGGCCATGTGTTTAACATGTCCATAGCCAGACTGGCTCAAGGCTATCAAAGCTCTTAATCTTTCATGAATAACACACTATGACCCCCCCCCCCCCTAACATTCTCCCCCAGCTTGGCCAGCCCACTCTCTGACCCTCAAAATAAAATCACTACAAAAGTCATGGTGAGATGGGCACGGTTTAGTATTTGCCGACTCTTTCAGGCAAGCCTGATTTAAGCAGTGGCCCCAACGTTGGAATCCACAGTGTTCTTTGTCCCTTCACTAAGAGGTGGAAGCCCCAGTCAGCAACAAACATTTCATTTGCAAAAAGAAAAAGCACTCCCAGTGCAGGTAATGCCTTTTCTAACATTTTCAATACTTGTATAATTTAAGAGGTAATTTAATAGCTTATTAAATGTATGCCCAAACATATATTGAATAGCTTATTAAAGCATATAAACATCAGAAAGCACCATTATTATTTTTTATGAATACTCCCACCTGGAAGTTTCTTGTGGCCCAAATATATACTTACTACACTAGCCTTTAACGTAAGCCCTAATAACAGGAGCGTTATTTCAGATCATCCCCAAACCACAAGGGCTTTTCACGCTCCCTCCCATGCATGCAACATGCACTCTACAGGTGAACCCAGCATACCTCTGAAACAGGACAGGAATGATGGTATCTAGTACAGTGAATGCAAACATGTCGCTCTCCCACTGCTAATTATAAGCCCACATGTAAATGACAGCCCAGCAATGAAGGCATAAATCTATCTGTGCTGAGGGGCCTAGAAAGCATTGTGATGGGCAGCCACTTCCGGTACCAAAGACGTTCCATGTTTGCTTCCCCAGAACAGCCTCGCTAGCCGTGGGTTCTGCCGATGTACAGAATGCACACGTTCACCAATCCTTCACTCGCTTTTAAATCGCAGACCACACGCTGAGAGTTAAAGACTTATTTATGCACTCTGGAGGCTAATGTGGGAATGATTCCTGCCAAGTGCCTGTGCTGGAACCAGATGCTTAAAATGCTGGTCACAACTTTCGTACAATACCGTATGCTGCTTCAGAAATTACTTTTGATATGTTTAACAAAAACATAATACCAGGGAAAGATGGAGGGGGGAAAAGTAGCTGAGGCTTGCATTAAACAGTCTCCACCAGACCAATCGCATTTAAAGCCCTATTCCACAACGACTTAAAATATGCCGACACTAAGCTAGTCATTTTTTTTTATTGTGTTAACACTCCAATTTAATCCTAAAAAGAAAATTCAAAGGGATCAATGGGGGGGGAAGCGAGAGAAGAAAACAAGGTATTTCTAAGCAACGCTGTAAGACTTAAGAGAAAAAAAAGATTCAATGGAAATTCAAGAGGGCACACTCAAAGTGCCTTACCGTGGGATACTTGTTTTCTTTAGTAATGCAATAAGACCCTTTTTATCCACACCACCAAGGAGAGCGGGGATTCCAGTCCAATACAAAAAAAAAGAAACGGACCAGGAACGCATCTCTGCAGCCCGACAGCTGACATTCTGTGCTGAAGAATTATCAGGTCTGGCTTCACTCTCCCTCCTAGGGGAAAAACAGCAGGCGCGCAAGTCGTAAATCACAACTTTTACTGAAAGCCTGACCGCATAATAACGGAGAGCCAAAAGAATAAAGGGCCATCAGTAAAAAGTAAAACGCTGGAGTGAAGGAGAGGGGAAAAGATTACTCTCACCACTCTGGCTTCTTGTTCTCCAAGAGACAGGTGTTCGTATTAAATAAAGACAACTGGTGGTGTGGAATATTAGGACCACTGTGATCAAAATGGTGTCATACAAGCATAACTATGACGTAAAAAATACATACATGCAGTATGTAAATGAAACAGTATACCTAAACAAAAACTTAAATTAAATATAACTATATCTAAATAACTCGTCACAAATCTCCCCTAAAAGTAGATCTCCTGTTGGGACAGGTGTTAACATCAGGGTGCGCATACGCAAGAATTGCTCGACTTTAATCCCGTTTGAACAGGCCAGAGACATGTCTCGGGTTTACAGAACGCGGTTGCAGCAGGTCTTGCATACAGAAAGCATATAAACTGGCTAAATACTCTGACAGAAGCAAAATCTTGCATCCAAGCCACCACCGACCAATGAAACAAACCATCAGGTTTACTGGTACATTTAACAACAAGTGGGGTAACATCAATTCTGTCATCTCGAGGCCCTGGCACATACTGGTGAATGACGAAGATCTTCAAGCAGTCCTGAGACCCAAACCCACACTAGTGAGGAAGGCACAAAATGTCACCGATATTCTGGTCCACAGCTACCTCTCAGTCTCCCACACCCTAACTTGGATCCCAGAAAAACCACAGGGTTCATTTAGGTGTGGAAGATGCACGGAGTGCACATTAATGCTACCCAGCAAACAATTCTTCAATTGGGACAGTCGGCAATCTTATTAACCACTTCATCAACTGCCAGGCAGAAGGGATAATTTGATTAGGGAGGGGGTCATCACAGCTCTACCTTAATATTCGTTAGTGTATAAGGGGATGGCGGTGCATAGGGGATATGGGACATGTTTACAAAGTGATCAAGAGATGATCAAAAAAGATGCCCATTTATTGCAGAGTGCAATAAATGGGCATCTTTTTTGATCATCTCTTGATCACTTTGTAAACAGAAGGGGTAATTTACCAGATTGCATGCCAATGTGGCAAAAATACATCAGTAAGATTCTCCGACAACGAAGAAGAATCCTGGAACATGTCGATTCGTTGAGGAAGAGACTCGAAACCGTAGCACGCCATGTCAACGCTAAGGTGTGGAGTTTTTGTGGCATCAACTATCTGACCATGGGCCCTAGAAAAGGCAATTGGGATAAGGTCCTGCTCCAATGCGAAACAAAATGGATCTATAGAGTCGAAACCCAAAACTCTCAAGGCCACACAGAGTTTGAACCTGGTCCAAATACGTAAAGCGAGGGTGTGGGTAAGCGCGGGTGCGCAAATATGTAAAGTGCAGGTGCAGAAATATGTAAAGCGCAGGTGCAGAAATATGTAAAGCGCAGGTGCAGAAATATGTAAAGTGAGGGAGGGTGTGGGTAAGCGCGGGTGCGCAAATATGTAAAGAGTGCATGTGGGTAAGCGCGGGCGTGCATATGTAAAGGGCGGTTGTGCAAATACATAAAGCGCGGGCGTTCAAATATGTAAAACGTGGGTATGCATACGTAAAGCACAGGTGTGCAAATATGTAAAGCACGGGTGTGCAAATATGTAAAGCACGGGTGTGCAAATATGTAAAGCACGGGTGTGCAAATATGTAAAGCACGGGTGTGCAAATACGTAAAGCACGGGTGTGCAAATACGTAAAGCACGGGTGTGCAAATATGTAAAGCACGGGTGTGCAAATACGTAAAGCACGGGTGTGCAAATACGTAAAGCACGGGTGTGCAAATACGTAAAGCACGGGTGTGCAAATACGTAAAGCACGGGTGTGCAAATACGTAAAGCACGGGTGTGCAAATATGTAAAGCACGGGTGTGCAAATACGTAAAGCACGGGTGTGCAAATATGTAAAGCACGGGTGTGCAAATACGTAAAGCACGGGTGTGCATCTTACCCACATCCATGGATCAGAGCAAAAAAAGATGCAGCACACCGCAGGCAAGTGTATCAAAATAGTGTATCCTACAGAAAAACCAATGTTTCCGACCAGGCCCTTCATCATTTGCTCTGGTCCACGGGTCTGGGTAAGATACAACTGTATTTCCGGGGATGCTTGCACGCGTCTGCTCTGTGTGTGCGCCTGCCCTTCCCTCAACTCCTTATCTCACTGCCTCAAGGCGTCGACGGGTACAAAATGTGCGCCGGCGAATATAAGAGAGAAGAGATTTATATAACCACAGACTGATATTTTCACAGTGCCCACTATGCGGCATAAAATTCAAAACATTTTTTTACACAAATAAATGGAACTGGATGTATAAAAAAAAAGGGTAAAATTGCAATGACAGCAAAAATAAAAAAGGACAAAATACAACCTCGCCAGGCACAAGAAACCATAAGGAGGGAAAAAATATAGCAAGCGTGCTTAATGATCGGGGAGCTGTGAATGACCAATTAGAGGACTATAAACAAGCAGCTGCAGATAAAGTGAATGATGACTGGTCCAAATGCAAGGATGACTTACCCACATATCACTTTACCCCTGCGTCTGGACCCACTAATGGGATGCAAACTTCTCCTCAGATGGTTCCACTGCAAAATTAATAAGGATGGGATGCATTTACCTAAATGTATATTAAGAGCTATTTACTAATCCAAGTGTATTAAAAAAAAAAAAATAAGACCTGCAACTAGCCTAAAATGTTTAACGTACACATCCGATAGACAACCAGCTTTGCCTGCCCCATGTAAAAGTTGAGAGGTGCTGAAGGAATTTTGTGCACTTTGTGGAATTTATAAACTTCATTAGCTCTCCTGGTGACCTTGGGCAAGTCCCTCGATCTCCCTGCACGGTCAGGCACCAAAATTAGACTGTAAGCTCTGGCGGACAGGGACATGCAGTATTGTGGCAGCAAAAATGCTATGTACAGCGCACCACTGACAGCGGCTTAGAGGAAAATTATTATTCAAGAGGACTAAATCAATTAAATAAAGCAAGACAATTAAAGCAGCACCTCCTAATTACCAACTGCTCATCCCCTAAATGATAAGGTTGCAGTATAAAGTAATACAGAGTACAATAGAGCCCTGGCAGCTAATGCTTCACCCCCTTCAACAACAGAGATTCAAATTACCACTGGAGTCAACTATATTTTCAAATGCCGAGCAAACCCCCCTAAACTAAATAGAAGCTCCCTGTCACTTCAGCTAAATAACAGCGAAATAGCTGCTGAGCCCCGCGTTGCGTCCAAAAGGACAAACGCAAGCATCACAAAACCCACTCTGACGACCTGCAGAAGTAGTTAGCAGTAAAGGTAGGAATGTCAGAGTAGAAAATATACAGACCCATTCCAGTATAACGATTGTGTGAAGAGATTTCTTTTAACGGGACATGGAAATGTTACTCTGTCACCTTGCAATGCAGGTTCCGCTGACGGCAAAGGGGTTACACGTACAACCACTACAACACTTTATAAACACACAGATGTAACCAGGCTTCTCACCACTTATTTTACAAGTATCACAGCCGCTGGTTAACTTCTGGTTTCGGCCTATTTGGAGAAGAACTGAACGCGTTCTGAATGGCAATCAAAACCAGTGAAGTTGCCGGCAGCCGTTTTGCTCTCTTAGGCAACTGGCAACTTCGGAAACCTGTGGAAGACCAGCGTAAATGCTGTAAGGACTACAATCGCCTGGTTTATAAAAACCCATATTAAAAAAAAAAATTATTTTGGAGCACGGATTCCTTTTAGGCCCGTGCTATACTGCATGCGGCCGTGCAGCTGCGCGTGCCTATGCGAACGCGCGTGCAGCATGCCTTTTGTATGTATACTATAGAAGCTGTGAAGGTACAGTGTTTGTGTGTTTATGTGTGTGTATGTGTGTGTATGTGTGTGTGTATGTGTGTGTGTATGTGTGTGTATGTGTGTGTATGTGTGTGTATGTGTGTGTATGTGTGTGTATGTGTAAGTGTGTGTATGTGTGTGCGCGTGTGTGCGCGTGTGTGCGCGTGTGTGCGTAAGTGTGTGCGCGTGTGTGCGTAAGTGTGTGCGCGTGTGTGCGTAAGTGTGTGCGCGTGTGTGCGTAAGTGTGTGCGTGTGCGCGTGTATGTGTGTGCGCGTGTATGTGTGTGCGCGTGTGTGCGCGTGTTTGCGCGTGAGTGTGTGCGTGCGCGTGTGTGTATGCGCGCGTGTGTATGTGTGCGCGTGTGTGTATGCGCGCGTGTGTATGTGTGCGCGCGCGTGTGTATGTGTGCGCGCGCGTTTGTATGTGTGCGCGCGTTTGTATGTGTGTGCGCGCGTTTGTATGTGTGTGCGCGCGTTTGTATGTGTGTGCGCGCGTTTGTATGTGTGTGCGCGCGTTTGTATGTGTGTGCACGCTTTTGTATGTGTGTGCACGCTTTTGTATGTGTGTGCGCGCGTGTGTATGTGTGTATGTGTGTGCGCGCGTGTGTATGTGTGTGCGCGCGTGTGTATGTGTGTGCGCGTGTGTGCGCGTGTGTGCGCGTGTTTGCGCGTGAGTGTGTGCGTGTGCGCGTGTGTGTATGTGTGCGCGTGTGTGTATGCGCGTGTGTGTATGTGTGCGCGCGCGTGTGTGTATGTGTGCGCGCGCGTTTGTATGTGTGCGCGCGTTTGTATGTGTGTGCGCGCGCGTTTGTATGTGTGTGCGCGCGTGTGTATGTGTGTGTGTGCGCGCGTGTGTATGTGTGTGTGTGCGCGCGTGTGTATGTGTGTGCGCGCGTGTGTATGTGTGTGCGCGCGTGTGTATGTGTGTGCGCGCGTGTGTATGTGTGTGCGCGCGTGTGTATGTGTGTGCGCGCGTGTGTATGTGTGTGTGCGCGTGTGTGTATGTGTGTGCGCGCGTGTGTGTGTGCATGTATGTATGTGTAATTTATTATTTATTAAAAAATAAAACATTGGTAAAAATAAAATATTTATTAAATGTGTGCAGACACACAAATACACACACACACACAGCGTCTCCGCCGCTGTCGGTTCCCCGCCGTGCGCACGCGCTGCGCCATTATAGAAAGGCTGACTAACGTCAGCCAACTAAAATTCCGCCCGCGCGCCCGGCACTATAGAACGTGCTTTAAGTACTGCAGGGGTGCTCAACTCTCGTCCTGAAGACCTCCGACATGTCAGGTCTTCAGCACAGGTGGGTCAATCAGTCCCTGCTTCAGCACAGGTGGCTGAGCCTCTGATTGAGCCACCTGTGCCGAGGCTGGGATACCCGGAAAACCTGACCGGTTGGGGTGTCTGGAGGACTGGCATTGAGAACAACTGAAGTACTGTATCCCTAAGGAACCAGTATATTGTACATCAGGTTGCTCTTTTACCTGGTGCACACTCTTGCCTTGTCTGTTTTAGAACTTGCAGTACAGAGCCTGGATGATTTTCAGTACTAAAGGTTTAGCATTGAGATCTTTTACATGGACATGTGGACGCCTCAAAAGCTTTCCAAAGACCTCCAGGTATAAAGCCAAAAGCAAAATCATTGAATTGCTAAAACCCGCCGCCAGTTCCAATGCATGCCAGCAATCCGAGAACAAACCTTTAGTGACTGCCTATGAATAATCATAATGATTAACCCCTACAGAACTGGAAGGTGTAGAACTTGTAAATAAAAACAAAAAAAGGCAATGGCTTTACCTGAAATTACTCCAAAATAATTTTAAATCAACAATATATTACCCATTAAACTACAATTAGTCCACTCTGGTTAGAAAACGTTAATGATGGTTATTTTCCAAAAGAAACTAAAAAAAAAAAAAATACATGAAAAAAATACTCTGCAACAACGATCGGCTCGATATCTAAAAACATCAGTGCTTAAATTCAGTTGAATCTGACATTTCCTCCAGTAAATATAAATGATAGCGTGCGCAACACGACAGCAGATTGTCACCTCTTCTGTATTTATTTTGCATTGGATATGACCTAAAACATACTTCCATAAAGAAAATGTTGTAGTTATTACTCGTGTCGCTATAAATAACGCTTCCCACCCCTTAAAGAAGAGAAGAAAAAGAAAAAAAAGAGATGAGATGAGTGCCATGATACGATGTTCTAGGGTCAGACCAGCTGGCAACTCTGTATTTGCAAAACTCATTTGCATACCACATTTTCAAGCACAGAAAACAAGCCACCAGGTTTAGCACATCGAGAGCTAACTCAATCTGACAGCCATAACACTGATGGCTGCCAGCACTGATTGATTGGTTGGATATATTTAGACTGGGAAAGAAAGAAGAAAAAAACCATTAATACCACCCGTACTCTTGTATGCTGGATGCAAGGGAGAGAACATGAAAACAACGATTCCTGAACACTAGGCGTTGCAACAGCAAACCAATGGAAGGATGTGTCCAAGAAGTCCTCGCGTGCCATGGGTTCCAAGGACAGAAAACAAACAAAAATGCCCCATTCATTGTAAGGGAGGCTCTTGGGATTGTCATTCCGAAACAGGAGTCGGCCGCCGTCTCGTGGTGACACACACCCCGCAGCTTGAAGGTTTAAAATGAAATTACAGAGAAGCTAATGGATGGAGGCTTGGAGTTGACATGGCTTTAATTGGTCTGCTTGCGTCACAGGTTCATGCGAGAGTAGCCTGATCTCCCCGATTAGACATGAGCCGACGAGGGAAGACACAGATGCTCAGGTTTCCATGGCTCTAGTTTACAAACATTTGTACGAGCCAACAGCAGGTCCTGTTGGCTCTATATAAATACAATTATAGTATTATAGATACATGCAAGGAATAGCTCAGTGGGTAGGTCACTGGCCCAAGACTTCTTTAAACCTGAAAACACCCTTTCGATCTCACTTGGGTCTCCTAGAATCTCTTTGCACTGTTTTGTTTGTTTATGTGCTGTTCTCTGGTCTGACATTCAAAACAATGGTATTGCTGTAGTTGAACATCGCAAGCAGATACAAATTGATGGTGGTAAAATCTAGTGACTTCATCCAACATTTTTGTAATCCTGATCATCCTAATCAAATACGATTTAATTTGGTTCAAATCCCAATGTCGGCTTTCATTGTGACCTTGGGCAAAATCAGTATGTCCCTGTGTTTCGGTAACCGAAATTAGATGGTAAGCTGGGCAGGGACTCATTGTATCGACACTTTAAAGAAACATTTAAGAAACAATTATCTTTAGCAGGCATTCCGAATACCGTAACCCTGCCAGTGGAAGAGAGGTATGCAAGTGCAGTACATTGCTTCCAGTTAAAGCGATTACAAATATGTGGCGCCTGTGTGTTTTCAACAAAATGCAACACCACACACACACACACACACACACACACACACACACACACACACACACACACACACACACACACACACACACACACACACACACACACACACACACACACACACACACACACACACACAAACCGTGCCATTTAGAATATGTGCTTTTATTTCATGAACCGTTTTAAGACAGTTAACCCGTTTCAGAAATGAAGGGCACTAGAGTGGCCCTGTCCCAATCTAGACCAGGGGTAGGCAACGCTAGTCCTCATGGGTCACCAGGTGGTCAGGTTTTCAGGATATCCCTGCTTCAGCACAGGTGGACTGAGCCACTGACTGAGCCTGTGGACTGAAGCTGCCCAGTCTAGACTGTAAGCTCTTTGGGACAGGACCTCCCTTTGCCTTATCTTGTAATTTACCTGCTGCGCATATCCTCATTGTTTGTACTTTATTTACCTTGTACTATGAGTTTGTAAAAGCGCTGCGCACACGGTTGGCATTATATAAATAAAATTATACACACACAGTATAACAATTCAATGGTTTTAACAGTGAATGTATCAAATGTACACAGCAGCGCACTTTGGCTCTTCATGCTTTTCTTGGAGTGTCCACTGGTGCACAGTTTTGTGCAAGATAGGGCAACAATAACTCAAGATGTATTTATTTAATTAGCAGTGTAAGGGCGACGCAATGCATTTCTGGCCTCTCCAGAGCTTATAAGAGGATAGTTGAGTTTGTGTTAACAATAATTACTGGACCATCACTAAACGGGACATACTCGGATCCTATGGCAATCCGAGAGGCATGGGGCACAG
Organism: Ascaphus truei; assembly: GCF_040206685.1. Classification (NCBI taxonomy): domain Eukaryota; kingdom Metazoa; phylum Chordata; class Amphibia; order Anura; family Ascaphidae; genus Ascaphus; species Ascaphus truei. The sequence goes on along the minus strand of NC_134485.1, from coordinate 212,512,833 downwards.
GAAACTGGCATCACAGTCTTATCTCTTGTGAGTTTGCTCATTTCCATTCTCCAAAGTGCTGCAGAAGACCTTTGTGAATTAAATAGTATAAACCACTGATGTGTTTGTTGTTGTGGAAACAGGTGCCACATCACTTTGCAAACAGAAATGAATGGATATTAAAATCATTATAAATATTCCAGTAAATCGAGCGCCGTGCCTAATAATGTTATAATGACTTTGTGGAGTTGAACTTTTGATACTCTGTGTGGCCATATAGAGGAAGTGAATTTTAACACATTGTCGGACACAGCAAAAGGGTTAACAGAGAGTCACCTTTTCCCGCTTGCAATGTGGAAATAGTCATTGTGACCTTATGTTCCAGAGATTATATATCCCTTGCTTCATTTTTGCATAGCCAGTATAACCAACCCCACACTGAAGTGGTTTACTGGCTATGCATCTTAACTCTGGCTGTGCTCAAAGCTGTGACCATGCAGCAAGCTTAAGCCTATAGGCTAGGGGAACCATGTTAAATGGTTTCGAAGCAAAAGGTGGCGCTGTGTTCTCATTTGCATGTCATTTCCCAGAATCCCTTGCTGCAGTGGAAGTGCTGTGTGATAATGGTGAAAGGCGAGGTTGCAGACCTGTATGCAAATGAGCATACAGTAATATTTCCATGCGAGAGAGCGAGCGAGAGAGCGAGCGAGAGAGATATCAGGCCTTGGCCATGTTTAGCGCTTGCTGGCGGAAGCTTGCTGGCAGAAGCGTGCTGACGCGCGCTCCCGCTCAGCACTGAGCCCCTAAAGCCGCAATTAGAGCGGCTTTAGTAGGGGCTCACCTGCGCTTCCGGAAGCGCAGGTCTTAGGGGAATTTAAAATTCCCCCGCTTGCCGGCGCGACAGGCCGGTCACGTGAGCGGTTCGCCCAATGAGGGCGAACCAGGTCCGTGACGTCCCTGGCCCGCCCCCGGCCAGTGACGCGCCCGCCCCCGGCCCGCCCCCTGACGGCCTGCTGACAGTGCGTGCGGTAAGCAACCGCTTTCCCTGCGCCTCAGCACGCCAGCAGGTAGCATGGCCGAGGCCTTACTGTTCCGAGGTCTGGTAAACCAAGACACAGCACTCAATTGTAGAAAACTTCAAAGTGTATTAGTGAAAATAGTGGTACATCAAGAAACCCAACGTTTCAGTCCTCCAAAAGTATCCCCCTGAGGAAGGTCCCATTTTGGAGGACCGAAACGTTGGGTTTCTTGATGTACCACTATTTTCACTAATACACTTTGTGAAGTTTTCTACAATTGAGTGCTGTCTTTGCTTTACCAGACCTCGGAACGGTAACGTATGTCTATATTATCCATATGGGACAAGCACCTACAGTCTATCAGCACCTATGGAGTGCCAACTGTTCTATTTGACTATATATATATATATATATATATATATATATATATATATATATATATATATATATAAAAGTTAATTTGAGACAGAGCAACAGGCTAGCACTAAAACCTTGCATTTTCCCTGCTGTAATGTGGTTGACCTTTCCTTGCTAGGAAGGCTTTGGGTTTCAAGTGGAGACTGATGATGTCCTATGCTCCTTTTGATGTTGGCCTATCAGGGAAAATAAAAGCATAATAAAAGCCAAACCCTGCCTTCAAAGTGCAAATGGCAACTTGGTAAATGTTAAAGGCAAACAGTCAAAACTCACTGGTGTTCAATTTAAACCTACCATTTAACCACTTCAGTGCTGGAGAGATAATATAGGGGTCCGTGTTTCAAATCTCTATTATTGAGCAGGAATAGCCAACATTAGCCCAACATGCTAATTCCTCTACTGCCACAATCAACATGCGACATAAAATAAAAATATATACATAAACTTAATATATGCGCACATACATGTAACTACACGTGTGTGTGCCCAACTGTATGCACATCTTATCCCAGGCTGTGCTCAAAGCTGTGAAATGCAGCAAGCAAAAGCTTACAGGGGACCATGTCATATGTTTTTTCCAGGCAAAAGGTGGCACTGTGTGCTCATTTGCATGTCATCTCCCAGAATCCCTTGCTGCAGTGGAAGCACTGTGTGATAATGATGAAAGGCGGGGTTGCAGACCTGTCTAAAACATGCAAATGAGCACACAGTAATATTTCCATTTGATATACAGCATGTTTTTATTATCATTAATTCCTGTACATTCCTCAATCATGTATTTATCTGTTGCTTTTTATTGTTCATTGTGGTTTAACATAGGATGAATTATTCTGCTTGTTCGCCATTGTGTCTATTATTCTTCATTCGGGTTTTGTAATCGAGTTGATGACATTTATATATATATATATATATGCTTTTTTTGTATACCAGTGTATCTATTTTTATATATTTTTGTTTTAGTTTTTAAATTGCGACCAGTTTACTGACCCTGTTTAAACTTATGAAGTTACATAAGTGAATGTCTTTTACATTACATATAGTTTGTCCAGGGTATGGTTCTGGCGCGCTGTGTTTACACACATTTATAATCATGTCATGGATATTCCTGCGTCAATCTCTACACCTGTCTCTCACCCCGGTGATGAGCATGCTACAGGTGTTAGAGATCAGACTCACTGGGCCTCATGCAGAGAGCATCGTTATTGCAAAACTCGCCATTTTTTGTTCAATTTCCCTCAGAAAACGGCATAAAATGGCGAGTTGCGAAAAACGCGCCTTTTTTTTATTTCTATGTTTAAAACTCGCCTCGCGGCTGGCGAGAACCTCAATCGCGCCATTTTTAAAACTCTCCGAATGCAGAGAGGTGCGAACGGCAAGTAGCGGCTGTTCGCGCCAAAAAAAGGCGCGATTCTCGCATTTTTGCCGCGCCACGAAAATATGGCAAGATGGCGCTCGCCGCCTATAGTAAAGGGGAAAAAAAAGGCGCGAATTTGTTTTTACACGTTTCTGAAGCGCGCATCTCGCCAATTTAAACTCGCCAGACGCATCCATGTTAAACATAGCAGAATTCGCACTTTTCTGCATATGGAGAATAAAACTCTCCAAAAAAGCTACTTTTTATGAAATTCGCCATTTTTAAAATTCTATGCTCTCTGCATGAGGCCCACTATATCCAGTCTATTCTATGAGCAGCACATCACTTTTTGACAAAGGCCAATTGGCTGAAACGCGTCAAAGGATCTGTTAGCTCTACACTTGTTGCAATTAAAGTTTTTTGAGTCACGTGACCAGCCTTCGTTCTGTTTGCACGGCGGTGCATCGCGTCTTTTCCCTCTACGAGGTGTTCCTGCTTGTACTCATCAGTTCCGGTCGCACGCCGGGTTGCTGTGCTGGCCGCACACCATCGCACCGCTGGTCATAGACCACCCATCACGACGGATGAGTCGTTCTAGGGTTGGCGGTGCTACACAATAGGAAGATTTTCTACAGGCACGGCATCGACGGCTATATCTGGGCGAGTCCCTCTATACAATCATTATACTGCTCCGGGGGAGCCAATGGCTGAGAGAGACTGTTACCACCTGGTGAGCTTTGCCTAAGACCAACAATTTATTCATTGAATTTGGCCGTTTGCAGCAACTTACTTACACTTCTCGAGCACCTAGTTGGTTCACTTTATGTGTACCTGTATGTACCAACTTCAGTATTAGGTGATACCTTTTTCATTTGGACTAGCAATTTATGTCATAGGGCAAGCTTGAGAGTTTTCCATTCTTCCTCAGGTCAGCAATACTGATATACAAAGGTTTCTGTGGCTTAGACAGGGACTGGGGGAAAAAAAAAAAAAAGGAAGAACAGAGCGATGTATACGAGGTGGGACACTGGAAGGGTGTGCACACACATACGTCTTTAAATCCCCTACATCATGCAGGCCAATAGGCTAGTATCCCAGCATCCCACATAATGCAGGAGATTTGAACTCACTGTTTCCCATGGAGGGGTCAGAAACGCACTAACTTTTACTGGTATCTCTAGGAACAGGAGGTCCCCATAGCTGAAAATAGCGTTATTCCCATTGGGGTAAAAAAAATAATTAAGATTACAGAGTGCAAATATTAGGCCTTAAGAGACGCTGAACAATATCTCTGTATTACTTGTTTGAGAAAATGACGTCTTTTTCATTTTTAAATAGCTCAACCAATACCCAAGTTTCATTTGCCAGTATTTCCAAGAAAAGGTTATCCCAACTTCAAGAGCCTCCAGTAATTAAAATTGCAAATGAAAAAAAAAAAATAAAGATACATATCTATACAAAATAATATTTCATTTATTGCGTCATTTAAAAAAAACGACCCTAGAGAAACACGGCAGACATGTCGAATCCGACCCATAGACAAGGTGAGGGGAGATAAATATGCAAACAATAAATGCATTTGATTTTTGTTTTTTTTTTAAATATAACTATGGAAACATAGTTGGATGAAACACAGCAGGTGACTCAATTTGTATAGAGCAGCAGCGTTTTTAGGGCAATCAAGAGTTCGGTACAGAAATTGAATTAAATGGCACCATTTGTAAGGCAGTAGTGGTTCAATTATTTCTAGCAGCACAATTTAAAGACGGTCTAATTGATAAAGTATAGTTTCTTTGCCCTGAATCTGGCTGCCAGTTCATTTGTTTTTTTTTTTTTTGGTCTCTAACAAAATAAATGCAGATCTATTCATGAGAACTCGATGCAACCAAGAACTCACCCCAAAACTACCCTCAAAATATATTTCAGCTGCAAAACTTTGCTACAAACCTATATGTGAGGCTCAGCAGCACTTAGCTCAAAGCTTTGGAATCCCACAATGATAATATAACCGGTCACAGGAGGCAGAGAGCCTTAAATTACAGAGTGCTGTGTGTGGGGGGTGGGGGGGTTGGGAGAGACATCAAACCCGTGTCTTAACTCTTTGAGTGCTGGAGGGGCCACGGCACTAGACGGGCAGCAGGGTGCCTCAGAGACATCACATGACTCTGGAAACTAAAGAGGAGTCCGCTTCCATTTCCCTAAGTGCCAGATCACATGCTGAGCTTCACAGGCATGCTCAACACCATCTCCCCATGAAAATGAGCCAAGACAAATCCGAACCTGCATAGTGACTACGTAATGGAGAGCTCAATGGGTTAATGCAACAATGGATGTGCTGCCCTTGGCCAGCCCCCAAATAGCATGCAAATTCAAAACGTTAGAACATCTTAGAAATATAAAGGCATAAATGCCCCTTAATGTTACATTTTCACTTATTTGCTTCTTCTGTAAAGTCAGACCATATTCTCCTCAGGTCTGTCGACTTCAAAAGTTATCTGGTAATTATTGTTCGGCTACATTAATCCAGAAGTGGGCAACACCAGTCCTCAAGGGACACCAACAGGTCCGGTTTTAAGGCTATCCCTGCTTCCGCACAGGCGGTGCAGTCAGTCTTTGACAGCCACCTGTGCTGAAGCAGGGATATCCTTAAAACCTGACCTGTTGGTGGCCCTTGAGGACTGGAGTTGCCCAACCCTGCATTCATCTCTTTAAACATACAGTATGCGGCCATCATTAGTCAAACTAAACATGGTAAAGACTTCGGAAAAAAGTTAGATTGAGCAGGTTTAAAAATATGAATGCACCTGTGAACTGTTGAGCAAAAATGAATAGTTTGCTGTGCCCTCTTTATCAATGTGGTACTTTAGGCTCTAATCAGACTCTGCTTCCTCTCAGTGTCAACTCGTCTTCCATCGCCTCCTGCTCATCTCTCGTAATTTGGCAAGATTACCTCCTGCTCATTACACACCAAGGCTGCATAGAACGCTAACAGCCTCGCTGTGACCCACCTCTGCTGGCCCACAAAGGCTCGGTTTTGAATTCCTTAAGGACCACGCTTCCCCTCAGCCTGTGCAGACCAGGCTCCAGGAAGAGTCATACGGTTTGCTCCCTTGAAAGCATTAAAAAAAAAAAAAAAAAAACCTCATACATTCCTCCTCCTCCCCACCCCCCCCCCCCCCTCGCGAGGAGAAAGATTCAAGGTGTACACGTTCAACGTGCACCACAGACTTTAGGTGTCAAGACAAAGCAGCCCAATTAAAGGAAAGAGAAAAGAAGCCAACACTTCAAGCGTACCAGTAAAATGGTACCTCCAATTATGTCTGCACAACGTCAACAGCCTGCTGTTCTGCACGGCAGTGACGGGGAGACTCAATCAGCAGCTCCCAGTCTGAGCTCTCTCATAAGGGCCGCGGTCGCCAAACTTCAGGTTTCACTTACTTTTCAACTGTGCCCAGAATTACAACCTCTGAGGGGGGGGGGGGGGGTGTTGTTTGCTAAATGAAATTATATTTTAAGTGTACTAGTGTACTACCTACTAGAGAGGAAGGGTGGGGGGGGGGGGGGGGAAATCACACTATTCATCGTCACAAAGCTGCATGGGACCCAATTCAGAATTATATTATCCAGTTTCATGTGGAATGAAATTGCAACCGCAGCACCTGGAAGATCTTTGGGGAGGTCTTTATCCAATAGTGGAGCAACAAGGGATGATTACAACGACTGATATTGATAATATATATATATATTTTTTTTTTTAATACATATACACACACATTTAGATACACATATAGGGCCATAATTACTAAGCGGCTATTTTGCATTTCTCTTGAAAGGTGGTCTGTTACAAAATTACATTACTTGGTAAGTATGGGCCATAGAGCTGGTAGAGATTCTGCACTAAAACTATATAAGCACATAGAAAGTGAAGGTTTAAAGGCATGGAATATTTTCAAATAAGGTTATACAGTGTCAGAGGCCACGAAGAATCTTGTTGTACATGTCTAAACCTTATTTATTTATTTTTCTCCCACAGGAACATTGGCCCCACAGGAACATTGGCCCCACAGGAACATTGGCCCCACAGAAATATTGGCCCCACAGAAACATTGGCCCCACAGAAACATAAGCCCCACAGGAACATTGGCCCCACAGAAACATTGGCCCCACAGGAACATTGGCCCCACAGGAACATTGGCCCCACAGGAACATTGGCCCCACAGGAACATTGGCCCCACAGGAACATTGGCCCCACAGGAACATTGGCCCCACAGGAACATTGGATGTCTGTTAAGCTTCCTAGTGCTAGAGTTAAGGACATAAAATGTCCCCTCCTTAAACATTGCCTTACTGGCCCCTCTGGCAGTGAAGGGATTAAACCGGATCAGAGTTCACCTCCTCACCCCACTTCAATCAGTGATTATAGTTGCAGAACCAGGAAGTTGCACGGTACGGTGTTCCCAAAGTTTCTGAACGCATTTGTATAGATAATTTTATTTATATAGTGCCAACAATGTACAGTATGGAGCACTTTTATAACTACTACAATTTTATAATATAAGGGTACAAACAATGGCAATAAGTGCTGGCACGCCGTGTCTCCCAGAGACCCCTGTGCCTGACTCACGACCTACCACCGACATGGTCCTCTACAAGGACATCCTCACCCAAGATATTTTCTGACATCTACAAAATGATAGAACGCTGCAATGGGCTTCTCTTTGAAGTATAAAGCAAGATTGTCACCAGAACAGAAAGTAGAGTTGATGACGCTCTGATTGGAGGAAATGTATCTGCTGAGTTTCTGGATGAAGGAACAGACTCGTCAGTCAGTGGTGTTGATCTAGTATTGGACCACAAACTGCAAGAAACTGGCTTCACGCAGGAGTCCTGCAAACCGTATATTAAGGACTATATCATAGCCATCAAAGCCAAACTTGAGGAAACCAATGCGGAACGAGGAAAGCAATGTGCAACGAGGAGAACCCTTCATGACAGGAACTACAGAGAAATTTAAATACATCCTTGGAAACTTCAAAACCTCTCAGTTCTTCACAGGAGAAGGAATTAATCCAGATGAGCTTGCAGGACTTCTGTGAGGATGGCATAACACCCTTCTTGACCTTTAGGGCCAGCTTGGATCTTGAAAAATGCTAACAAAATTAAACACCAGGACCTTGGATCACCTATCATAGCCAACTGCTGCTGCTCATCATCCATACAACACCCACAATTAAGCAATGTCTTAACTGACTCAAACTGGACAGACATTACTGAGCTTCATTCATTTCTTTTGGTCCTGAATTATTTGAGTGGAGGTGTAGTTTTAAACTCTTGTCATTTAGGTTGGATAAAGCCGATTATACTGCACTGCAGGAAATGCCTCTAATTTTGGGGTATCCAGAGATTGCAAGCCTTGTTCATTTTATGGGGGTAGACTGGGTCTAACTGTGTACAGGTGATCCTCGCAATACGACCGCTATCCATCGCACGGCTTATCCGACGCCAGATAATGCATTCCGCCGATTGTATACCGTTCAACCCGTTTGTGTTGTTTGAACGAACGTTTCATGCTTTATCAGATTGCTTTTGGTTAAGTGAACATGTACAAGGAAATGGACCTTTCGTTATGGACAGTCTGCACATCTGTCAAGTTGACAGACAGGGAGCTTCATCTGCCTCATACAAATTGGTCAACTCCACTGCCAGAGGCCTTTCAACAGCGTGTTGCAAGTATCTGTGGCAATGAAGGGGTTAGTTACATAGCAATTGCCCATGTCTCCTAAGCACCAATCAATGCACTAGATGGGGATGATTAAAATTACTGTTGCCGGCTGTCAACAGGCTATTGTACCATCATGAAAGAACATATAAAAACATTTTTTTTTAAACAAAAAAAAATAAAATCCTGATCCTCCGTCAACTAGATTAAATCCTTATGAACGGAAAAAATAAAAAAAAAGGGATCAAAGTGAGGCATTGGGGCCCAGCCATTTAACTCTGGCCACGTGTTTGCCTAGGCTGGGCTCACACAAATTTCGCAGCTCTTGTAACTTGTGCCATGTGTAGCCAGGTGTTTGGATGATATATTGTGCAGGAGGGCAGATGTGCTCCACAAATCAAAATCTGAAGCTGAAAGGGGAGTCTATAGGAAATAGCCAGGTGATTCAGAGCTCATGCTGTACAATATGCATTAGTCGTTTGTTGCTACCATGTATTTATTGTTATTTCTGCTCCATCAGTATTCTGTCTCCGTGACATGGTTTGCAGTCTATTCAACTGGATCTTTAGGTGCAGGGGTGACATTTACATACAAAGGGTATTTTCATTTTTCATTAACAATAACATGCTTCCAGGTACCAAAAGCATACGCTTGTCTCAAAGTCTAAGAAGAGGTTAAATATGTATCTAGCATTATTACGTTGTTTTGCAATATTAAGACCTTTGCTGGAAGCACTTTGGAGGCACCAGTATGTAATTATTAATATAGGCAGACAATGTTCTCACTCATGAGGTTCCAGAAACTGCATTTGCTTAGAGTGCACATGTTCATGGACTCCACAGATCACAAGCTAAGCAGCTTAACCCAGTAAACATGTCCTTATTATTAGTTTATGTTCTGACTTTTTAACACATATGATGGTAATTACCAATGGGGCTGCCGCTGCTATTAGGGCATGTTTTCATGACCAACTGTTCATGGTGGGGCTGCAGAATTAGGGATGGGGTAAGAGGGGTGGGGGCAATTCAGCTCTGGGAAACCACACTGGGTTCAGATGGTCTAAAAAAAATCAATTCCAAAAATTGGGGAGTTGTTGCTTTAAAGCAGTCATAGCACCGACCGAGCCATACAAGATTAATTGATGGCCTTACATACCATATGGCCACAAGTGCTACTGAGAGTGTCAGTGTCACATGTCCTATTAAGAATTTTAGATGTGCAATTTAGATGGAAATCTACAGGGCCACATTTTAAAAATGGATTAGTAGTTGGCAAAGTTGTTCGAAATGTTCCATAAATCAATGTAGGACTATAGAGCGTACATTGCAGAAAAACAGAATTAGGTGAGCTCAAACCTACCCATGACACAAAATGTATCAGTAACACTATATATATATATATATATATATATATATATATATATATATATATATATATATATATATATATATATATATATATTTCAATGCATTAGGAGTGCTGCTAGGTAAAGACTTGGCCATACATTTATAGAAAGCCCATACAAAAAACCCTGCGCTACTTTCCAAATTAATTTGTGAAATGTCACCTCTAAATTGCAGTACATGGCAGAAAACACATTCTTTGAAGTAGTAATAGCACCTAGCTATTTATGTATGTTAAGTTTAGGACCGTAACTAGCAATGCACCCAACACCGGGCAATGCTGTATATGCATGTGACTATTTGTAATTGCCTCCTGATTTAGCCACTTATTTTACATTCCAGTTAATTAAATTAAAGTCTGTATTTGCAAGTAGAACGGGTATTAAAATGGTCCATAATCCTTGGCTTCGTGATGCTGATCTCACTTGGAATACGGCAGGCTCCGGGTAAGGCCGTTTTACCCAGAGTGGGCTTTACATTCCAACGATTATAGCCACAGGCAAAGAATTAGTGAGAGCTTCAAAGGTAAAGCTCCATGGAGATTTAGCACAGTGTGATAAAATAAAGCGTCAATTCATATTAAGTATTTAGCATGGCAACAAAATGTTAAAATATGCAGAGAGGTATTTAACCTTTAGGTTTCTCCCCCCCATTGGCTGCTGCCCTTTTTATGCACCCTCCTCCTGTTCTCTTTACTAAGCTCTCCTGTAGTTACGGCTCAACTGGACGTCTCCCACCTAATAATTTCCCCCTCCCCCCCCCCTTTGGAACATCCTTGCAGCCCAGCAGTTGAAAGCTGCTGCTTTAAAGTCATTTTCTCTCCTCTTATTTCTCCCCTGCCAGTACCACCCAGTGGTAGCAGATGGGTTAACTGTTGTGTGCTGGGCCACTTGCAAGAGATCCATGAGCTCATAGGCTCTGCAGCCACTAGTCAGCCTTCCCAAGCCATCTGTGCTTCCATGGCCAGGCAGAAGATTTCAACAGACTCGTTCCCGTACAAAAGCCTTATGTCGAAGCCAACATAGGGTTCCCCCCCCCCCCTCTCAAATATTGTGCTCTGTCAATATTTTGTATATTCAATAAAAGGTCTAGTGAAAACCAGAATTTGGTTAAGTCTTTAAGGCATTGCAGCATCCAAAAAGGGCTACATCTTTCTACTTCGATAGCAGACACCCCTCATGTACATCTTTTGGCAGGATGATTTCCCTGATCCAGAACTCTGCCTTGTGTACAGTAGGGCCCCGCTCATACGGTGTCACCACCGCAAAGTGGAACCGGCGATTTTTGGGTCTCCTACCTTTCTGCGCATGCGCAAACTCGGCCGCTCCCCCTTCTGCACATGCGCAAACCCGGCCGCCCCCCCCCCCCCCTTTCTGCGCATGTGGACACATGGAGGCCCCCTTCTTGGTACCGCCATATTGGCGGACCGCAAAGAAGTGAAACCCCAAGAAGCGAGGCCCTACGGTATAAGCAGTCAATCACTGCCAGACCTACGGGACCCCCTGATGTCTGCAGGAAAGGCTGCTGTGTGCAATACGTACTGCGAGAGGTGAAGCTCTGGTCTTACTACCCAGTCGCCCGCTAGATCTGTAGTTACACAACCAAAATGTTTTAAATTAGATGGCTCCTATTATTCTCCCCCTTCAACGCAGAATCTTTAAGGGAAATCTTGTAAGTTCACTCCATCAACATGAAATAACTATCATGCTGTAATAACTTGGTATTATACTGTCATACGTTCATAAACTTAATGTAATCCTGAATATAAAATGATTTAAAAAAAATTAAAAAAAACACGAATCAGATAATCCACTATGGTATAAATTGTGAATAGAGGACAGAAAAAGGGAGCTGCATATTTTCAAATAACATCCCTCGGTTTGCCACAAATTACTAGTTAAAAGGACTTGTTTAGACCAACTTCCTTGGCCAACAAACAGAAATACACAAATACTGTACAACTAATGATTACTCGAAAAAAAGCCACAAAGAATCACTGTGTACCCATGCATGGGTATTTACATAACTACTCATATCGTCTTCATAATTAGATTTGTCTTATAAGGCTGTTGCATTAACATTCGCATGTGGCCTAATTTCCATCCCAACAGCTTTGGGCATTAACCTGCATCTTTCAAGAGGCGCGGCAACAATTTCAAGCACGGTAATCCTCCATAATCAATGGGGACGGTAAATAAGGTATCACAACTGTCACCAGATGACTATTACCCCTCTTAATGTGTGCACAGGATGTCCATGTCCCAACGAGGCGTTTTGCCAACATCCCTCAGATCCACATCAAATATAATTTTCAAACCAATTAGCTCGGAAAGCATCAAAACCAAAAGTAGTGCATTCCACATTCTAATTACCAGGCCATCCTATTCAATTCCTAATGAGAGGAAAGACAAAGCCGGTATATGCATTAGGGTCTACTTCAAGAATTCTCTCTTTTTTTTGCAAACAGATACTCTTTTGTTCTGGTTAAACACCAATTACTCAGCTCTCTCTAACATGCAAATGAGCTGAAATTAGGGCACCATGTATCTCGATCCCGCTCCACTGCAAATTTGAATTGGGGGGGGAGGGGGGGTTGGAGAAACACATCAGCAGCAGTAACCCTTTGGGGGGTTTTCAATTCCAAGTACTTTGTACAATGATAATGCCTTTTACAAAGGGCTTTTTGTTTGATCAGTAGCGATTCCCATCAGCTGCAATCCGGCGAGGGAGAAATAGGAGAATGGCTCAGGTAGATAGATGTACAAGAGGACCTTCCCCCTCCCACACACCGCTTCACCTGTGCTTGGCACAAAACGACGCTATTCATTAGGCAAGAAAAGAAAATGGTAAGCGCATCTGTGCCACGCTATCGAATTGTGGAAGCAACCTACCATGCTCTGAACAGCGAGAGAGAGAGAGCCGGAGTAACCTCTTGAGAGCTTGATGTATCTGGAGCAAAAGGCACAGTAAAGACCCACAACATGTGCGTAGTGACCCAGAGAGAAACTCCTAAGGGTACGACAGAGAAGTAGGATTTTCACATACGTTTTCTTAATAGCTTAAGCTATTCAAGGAGAGATGAACATCCTGAGCACTCAGAACAATGAAGCAGGTGTGCAACACAATACTGAAGAACATGGGGGGGGGGTTTGAAGTATCTCATTGCAAAAGTGCTTACTGCAATGAGTGCTTCCTAAAGATTACCACACAGCAAGAGAATGTCTGTTTCTTTATGCGGCACAGTGATCTCACAATGACCTCCAGATACTTAGCAAGGGGTATTTATGTTCAAGTATGTGTGTGTTATATCGTGCATTCCTTCCTTTCCTCAAATGATTGGCCCCTCTTAGTAGTGATTTATATTCAATACTTTACATAAAACCCAGCAATGTAGCAGTGTCTCCCTCGACTAGTAAGTGAATGGCCAATTACATGGAAATGCATGGCAAGGATTCTGGGAATAATGGAGATATAGCAGGGAGCGAGGAGAGGTCCTACTGTCTGAGTGTCCGGAGATAGCCCAGTTCAAGTTTCCATGGTGTTGCCTAGACATGAGCTAGCAAGGCAGCACTTCTCCCTTTACCAGTCTAGTCCAGAGAGCAGCAGGGAACCAACCTTAAGCTGACATTCCCCCAGCCCTCTAAAGTCATCTTACAACAGCCTAGCTGCTGGCAATGGATTTCTCCTACAAACGGCGAGCGAGGCTTTATAAGCCACACTATGGGTAGAGAAGGTAAACTGAAATAGCAGTAAGGTGAAAGCATTACCCCAAGTATCACCTTAACTTCTATTTACTTGAACAAATTTGGCAAAAAGACCAGGATGATGGGGCAACATCGCAAGGGCAACCATTGAGCCGCCCCATGAAATATTGTCCCAACATTACAGAGCACTCATGGTGTTACATTTAGGCAAGCTGTTAGAAACGTATGATCCATTTCTCAGATTTAAACTTAGTAGTGTAACATCAAGATCAAGGAAAACGTAGCACTGAAGAGCGTAAATACACACACACACACACACACACACACACACACACACACGTTATTCCCATCACTGCCGGGAGAATGTAAATCATTATACTGTCTGGCAGCATATGGGTTAAACCATATAAACACAAACATTCCTAGCGGAGTACATTAGTTTTAATGCTTTCAGTGCTCTAAATGGACTTAATGTGCTTTAAATAAATATTTTTTTGCACATTATTAATAGACATCAGTGCAGCGAGGGTATTAGTGTGTTAGGGAGTTTTAAATAATGTATTCTACCTTTGTTTACAAAGAAAAACACGCGAAACATTCCAGACACTATTATTACCATATTAGGAAGACTACAAAGTCCCTATTTTATAATTTGTGTAATAAATTAATCTTACAGATGTCTATAGGAAAAATAAGGGATGTCCCCCTGGGACTGATGCTACAACTTTGTAGGTATAGTGTGGACACGTGGAGAGAGTCAGTAAGAAACCACCGCAGCAACAAGATAAACAATAAGTCCATAAACATATGATTGTAGACCTCTATCACTGATGGGGGGCGTATGAAGCACGGCTGGTAGAGATACCCCGGAGCCCTATCTGGACAGAACCCAGGAGTAAATCACAATTCCAGCTACTGCTAGCCTCACCTGCATCTTGTGATCGAGAGGTAAATCCTGCCGGTAAACATCATTCTATGAACTGAAGAACTGCCGGGTGCTGCTGTGAAGAGGCGTTGCTTGTTGCTGTGTGATGCGGTGGTGTGCTCCTGCTCGCAAGTGGTGTAGAAAGGTAAGCAAAGGGTGAACAGACGGCGGTCACTGCTCCACTGAAAAAACTCTCCAACCAGGCGTGTAAAACAAAAAAACTTTAATAAATCAAAACGTACAACCTCATGTCAGTAACACTCTGACGCGTTTCGTTCTGGGAACGAAACGCGTCAGAGTGTTACTGACATGAGGTTGTACGTTTTGATTTATTAAAGTTTTTTTGTTTTACACGCCTGGTTGGAGAGTTTTTTCAGTGGAGCAGTGACCGCCGTCTGTTCACCCTTTGCTTACCTTACAGATGTCTATGGCTGGACATGCTTGCACTACCTCCTCGCTTACCAGAAGTTCTTGTTCAAAAGCCAACTATCTATTTTTTTATATCCCATAGCGTATTCCAATCGGTATCATATCCCATAGCGTATTCCAATCGGTATCATATCCCATAGCGTATTCCAATCGGTATCATATCCCATAGCGTATTCCAATCGGTATCATATCCCATAGCGTATTAAAATCGGTATCATATCCCATAGCGTATCCCAATCGGTATCATATCCCATAGCGTATCCCAATCGGTATCATATCCCATAGCGTATCCCAATCGGTATCATATCCCATAGCGTATCCCAATCGGTATCATATCCCATAGCGTATCCCCACGAGTTAAAACCTTCACTGCCACAGGGGCCTGCAATGCGCTGCACCTGGCAACGATGGTAATCAACAGAGGTCATCAATGGTGGTCACACAAAGGCACAACCACAGAGGCTAATCGCTAAGCAGGTGTTGTGACATTATGGTATGGACCTGGTGTGTATTTATTATCACAGGGTTCCCAAGTACAGTCCTCAAGAGCAACCAACCGGACAGGGTTTCAACACATACCGAAGCAGGTGGTCTTAAAGATAATTAGAGCAAGGTTAATTGGTTAATTAACTGCCAATAAAAGGAATCCTCAAAACCTGGCTTGTTGCTTGCTCAAAGATTGAGCTTTGGGAACCTACATTATCCTTTGCCATTAGCAGCTAGGTTAACAGAAAGGGACCTATAGAGACATTTGTGTGTGTGTTGTAAATGATACCACCCAGTTATGGGAATGATTACACATGGGTTTATTTTGCCAATAAATCGATAGGGACCAGATATGATTGATTGTCAAAACAGAACCAAGCCAGGCCTCCAGGATGAGATTTGTTCAGCTAATGCACTGGTTTAAAAGTACTTTTATTTGATACCAGTATTTTATGGAAGTATATATTTCTATTAACTGTGTCTAGGTCAAGTGGGTCGTGGCCTCGATGGAGCAGAGGAAAATTGGGAAATACGTCTGCAGAGATGAGAGAATTAAGTAGGCCCCCCCAAAAAAATCCTAATGCATTGAAAGATTATATATATATATATATATATATATATATATATATATATATATATATAAAGAACATATGTAAAATAGTCAAACTGTACACTAAGCAGACGGGATAGATGTATAGGTGGCCGAAATCAACTCAATCGGGTGCACCATTTAAGTAAATGGTCTCAAGAATCCACCTCACTCGAACTGTGTATATTAAGAACTCACAAGGTACCTTAAAACATTTTAATACATTACTAAATCTAATCTATGGAAAAATAGACCAACAGCATTGTAATGTGTCATTATAATCCCCTTCTCATTGATAAAATGGGAGCGGGTGGGGAGAGAGAGAGAGAGAGAACAGGCCCTCTGGTGTTATTGAAGGATTCCAATAAGCTTACAAGTATTGACGAGGAAGAGGAAAGAATTATCTTGTGGGGGGAAAAAAAGATCCTCTAGAACAAAAGGCCGTATCTGCCTTCATTTTCTTGTTTATTTAGGGTCATCTTTTTTATTCCAGTTAAAAAAAAAAAAAAAACTGAAGCAGAATGTTAAGAAGGAACTCTGTTAACAAAACATTTTTACAGCATTTCAACAGGTCGGGCCGAAAAGAAGAAACATTTTACATAAGTAAAACACACAGCCCTGTAAAATGAATGAACTGTTGACAGAGCATTCAAATAAACTGCTCCACACAGCGAGCACATTGAAACATTTGACATCATAAAAACATATATTGTGCCCCTAAAATAAAGTAACCATTGTTCAGATGAAATGCAAAGCTTTGTGTATGCCTGCGATGGAAAAAAAGATGTGGAAATATATAGTATAGTGTAAACCAAATATTTGCAGAGCATTAAATAGACAGCCTGGAAATGTGATTAATTAGATTGTAAGCTCTTCGGAACAGGGACTCCTTTTCCTAAGTGTTACTTTTATTATTATTATTTATTTTTTTATATTATTAGTTATTTTTTTTATATTATTATTTGTTATTGATATGATTGTCACGTATATTATTGCTGTAAAGCGCTATGTACATTAATGGGGCTATATAAATAAAGACATACATACAATATATATTTTTATATACAGGAATTGTTTGATGCGCTTATTTCCCAGCGTTCTAAGTACTTGTATTGGTCCTGAAAAGTGTACACTTGTTATAGGTTGCGATTCCTATGATGGAGCAACTGGAGACCTCCACACAAATGAAGTTGCATTGTGCAGAGACCCTAAATGTATCTTCATTGCACATCACTGCCAGACGGAGCTCCAATGCTTTGGTTTGCAGGCTCCATCATCCTCATTCCCCATTCCCCTCTGCACCTTCACTCTATCCCCTTCCCTCATCCATATTACTCCTCACCCCAGGCTGGTCTTTTAAAGGTGTATGGATAAAAGTATGGATCAGAAACCAGGGCTTTCTAAAGAGTACAGCTAATTACAACGAGGCACCTCCTCTGGGGTAGGCAACTGAAAGTTGGTCTGCAACAGGATGTGTGCTGTGTTTTATTCAACGATTTTCTTGGAAATTAAAAGGGTGTGCAGGAAAACTGGCCTTTGTTTACAGTTTCACCAGTGGGGGGTCTGTGAGAAGTATTTCGGCAGGAAACTGTGGCTTTCAACTGCAAATCCGACTCTTGTTTGCCTTCCCAATTTGTGGTGTAATTTAATTGCAAAGAACCTGACCACACTAGTAAAATAAGACCTCTGCATTTGTGGATAGGAGATAGAATCCGGCTGTACGAATCTGGTATAAATTAGATAATATGTGGGCAGGTCGGTCACACACACACACACACACACACACACACACACACACACACACACACACACACACACACGGACACACACACACACACGGACACTGACACACGGACACACACACACACTTTCTTCTCATGTAAGCACTCTTCTCATGTGCTACAGAATATACTGATTTAGTGAAGCAAAACGGTTGCTAGTAGTCCCAAAACAAAAAAGTGTTTATTTACTTACTTAATGACATTTTCAGCAACTTTTTAAACTGCTGCTCTTCAGCCCTATTTTTGATATCTTGATGACCCTTTTCTTCCCCAAGATGCAATCCTCATTGGAAAAACAGGGTCCATGAGTACATAAAAAGGACCAACAGGAAGAGACAAAAACCCCTCAAATTTCCCCCCCGTTTCTAAGAATTTCCTATAAATAATCACTTACAGTAACAGCCTTGCTCACCAAGCATACAGTAACAGAAACTGAGCAGTGAGTGTTTTCTTGCAGGAACAGCCATCTTAAGTGGCCCCTTTTGCCTAACTAGCTTCAAGCCACAGTGGTCCCCAACGCTCTTCTAAGGAACAATGGTCACACCAGGTTTTAAAGGCAAATCAACAAACATTGTAGTCATACACAAATTAGGTCAATTCACCGGAGCAAGTTCACTGGTTATACCGAAGACCTTGTGTGCCCAGGGACGGGCAAGGAGAGGACTGGGAACCACTGCAAAGGCGAGACAAAAACAAGGTAGGAAGGTGTTCCTACTTAAGATCCTTCTGCGAGACACGAAACAACCTAAAAAGACCAGCCTCTTCATTGTACAGATAAATGCCTGGATGCCTTTGTATCCGTAAACCATTCATCTGGGGTATGCAATGCAGGGGGGCCCCTTTAGTAAACAAAAACAAAACAAAAAAATAAACAATTACCATATTAATAAGCCGTGTCAGCACTGCAAGTCAGGATATTAAAAACAAAAAATACCTCACAAAACAGAACGGCAGCATCAACCAACAGAGGGGCCTTACTTATGCATATGTGTATACACGACTTACGATATTAACCCTTTCGCTGCCAAAGGGGGGTTGCCACACATTGCAGAGTACTGCGTAACTGGCTCCTCTGGCAGAGAAAAGGATAACCTTTGCAAGTTATTACTCTGCCCCCTTCTACAGCAACGAGGTTATATACTGAATAATACTGTGGGCGGATTTATCACATGGAAAAAAAACCATGCCAAAATATTCTAACTTCTTTTGTTTGTTTTTAATTAAACCGTGGGCTGTCCACTGGAACTGAAGAGGATATCAGGTTGTTGTTTTTGTTTCTCTACAGTTGTTTCCTCGTTGTGGCAACGGAAGATGAAAAAAACAGAGCGAATACGGGTAGGTGGTAACGCAACTACACTGAATCGTTGGGCTCCACTTCAGAATGTGGCGTGAGGGTTCTGCCATTTTTATTTTTTCCCGCCCAAACACTGTGGTGCAGAACTGCAGCAACCCTGCCAAGGAAAGACACAGCTACCCAGCCAGCACTGCCAGGACAGCTCCCACTGATTCACACTGTTCCCTGGCACCCACTAAAACAACCTCGGCCTTGTCGTTTCCATTGTCTGTGGTTCTGTGAGAGAGCACCGCTGGCCTTGTACTGCCAGAGGCATCCTCACATGAAACATCATTCATCACAGTGCAGGCTCTGCAATGTAAATGGCCTCTATGCAGGACGTTGACATTTTCTCTTGATAATTAGCCTTCTGAAGAATTAGCCACGAAGAACATTACGGTTGCTTTATTAAGCCTCAGTTCAACTGATACAGTATCACAAGTCTTTAGACTAAAAAAAAAAAAAAAATGAAAGAAAAATAGAGCGAATAAAAAGCAGGCTTCTTTCATATAAATAATTTTCAGATGGCACGGAATTAAGATTGAAAGACAATTGAACACAGCAGGTAACCAAAATGCTGCATTGCAGAACAAGCGTCGTCTTTATCTGGGAACCAGGAGGCTGATTAGTGCCCATATATTCCTTTTGTACTTTTTCTTCTTTTTAGGGTCACGTCACAAAATCTTTTATAGACCAATATGCTTTGTAATATCCAAATTACAATGAAGGAAGGGGCTTTAATCCTACCACCATATATTTAGATATCAACGTCTGACTCCCTCTGACAAGCATCACCTACTGTAAACAGCTCTGGTTCTCCTGGCCTTCAACTGAACATGTGTCAATCATGACTTTCAAGGCAACTACATGGATACATTGCATGTTTGGTAGCAGATATTATATTTGTGAGTCATCTAAACTAAGCAAAACAAAAAGATAGAAGTGGAAAGCAGATCTGGAATATAGAAAAAAATGATCTATGCATTATCCATTGATCCAGATGTGCAGATTCCCCCTAAAGTCGCTTCTGAATTTTGACGACAGCGACCTTTCTCACTTGTCACATTGTTTGACAAAGAGGGCTGCGTGGGAAAAGTGATCCGTAATAAATTATCACGTACAGTTATAGCATATCGGGGGAATGGGTGGCCAAGCATAACCGCATGTGCTGACATTAACTTATGACATCATTTCAAGAGCCAACAAAGCACTTGTCAAGAGAGTGGGGCAGATAGGTCAACGATAACATTGGGGAACATTAATAAACAGGCAGTGACAATGGAAAAAGTACCAAATAAAAACGGTATGGAGGAGTGCTTTCCTGCATGAGGAATAAAGAAACGATATACTTGGAAATAAGCTGCATAACCTTTGTCTTACAGCTTATTTAAGGAGCTTCCACAAGCTAATCCATTACTCATTTGAAAATGTTCTATTGTAGCTCTCCTGCTGTGGAATGTAATATGTAGGTGATCACCACACAATGTATTTAGCTGTGCCCAACCTATGTTGAACCAGTTCTACCCAAATTATCACGTCCTTTCTCCCTGCAGTATTGAGATGTATATGCTCAAATCTTATTCGGGGGAAAAAACCCGGGGGAAAACCCAGCACCCTGACAGTCTAGTCGAAATGACATTTGTGTTTTTGTTTTTTTTGTAAATAATGATGCATAGCAAAAAATGTATAACAAGACTGTGCTCCCATACTGGATTTCAGAGCATGGTCTTGTATGGGAGTTGTGAGACAAACAAGGTGATTTTCCTGTATGGCCGTCCATGTGTGGGGCTTAAAGCTGCAGTTCAGTCAATATCCTGCATGTGTGTTTTTTTTAATAAATCAGTTCTGTAGTAAGAAAAAATACCTTTAGCATTTTCTGTTTTTAAAAAAACAACTTTGAAAGACCAATTTTCTTGTATTCTATTTTAACAGCCATTTGCTAAGGCACTGCCCCTTCATGTCCTGTCACAAGCCCTGGCACACCCCTTTGTCAGCCCTGCCCTCCCTCTAGCACTTGTCTGTGCAGGATTGCTCATGAATATTCATGAGCTTCCACTGCCAGTCAAGCAGATTATAAACAAATGCCAGCTTTTAATATGTCACCAAATTTTGACCTATCAATACATGGAAAACGAATTGACCTGCAGCTATACTGTTCTTTAGCTAATTAGAGATTGCACACATGAAACTATTGAAGTAAAAAAATAAATGTAAAAACAACAACAAAAAAAAAGACTGAACTGCAGCTTTAAGGAATATGGCAAAGCACAATGCAGGAGCTTCCAGCTGAATTGCAACTGATGGGAATTTTAATCACGGAACAACTATCAGAATGTGCACAATGGTATTTGTCAAATATTTCTAGACACAATAAGTGATAACCCTCTGCTTTCATTGGAACTGTAATCTCTTGTAAGACTGTTTGTAAACGGTTACAAATTTCTTTGCGTTTGTTTACAATCACCCAGAGGGCACGATGACAACGTAAAACACACACACAAACACACACACACACACATACATACACACACACACACACACACACGAATACTCTCTTGCACTCAGGTTAAACAGAAGCAAAGAAAATCAAAATGTATCCATTTTTACATAGATAGTGAAAATTAATGAAAATACTTCAACGTCATTAAACCAATTACATTAAGATGTTGCTATGTGGGACTGCAACAATCACCCAACACTTTTTTTCTTTTCTTTGTTTTTTAATGCTTGTACACAATGTTTTTGGTAACACTTTCCATCGTGGATATTCCAAAATGCAGAAAAAATCCGGTTAAAAACGGTTAATATGGGCAGGAACAACATAAGCCAAACAAAATGGAAAAAACCCTCAATAACTAACGGCATTCTTTTTCTGAAGACAAAAAGACAAACAAAGCAAAGCATGAGAATCAAAGCTACAGCAATATAATACATCATAAAAGAGTTGGTTTTTAAAACGACAGTCCCCTCCAAAACGCAGCGAATCGCTGAAATGTTAAGCCCTTTACAGAATCTAATTCTGGCAGGAAAAGGACAGTACAATGTGTTGGTCTGTTTGAAACTGGTATCTCTATAGAGCAGTGATTTTTACGTAACTCCTAAAAGGTCTATCCAGCCCAGTCTTTGTTGCTCATTCATGTTTGAACAGAACTTGGAAACTTCATAGCAGCCCAAGTCCAGAGTTATTCAACAACAAATGTGTCCTATATTTAGAACTTTTTCCATGTGCTAACTGTATTTAAGGACTA
The DNA here is from genome assembly GCF_040206685.1 of Ascaphus truei. Taxonomy (NCBI): domain Eukaryota; kingdom Metazoa; phylum Chordata; class Amphibia; order Anura; family Ascaphidae; genus Ascaphus; species Ascaphus truei. The sequence goes on along the minus strand of NC_134485.1, from coordinate 212,490,447 downwards.
TCCGGCTGGGAAGCATTTGTAAGGCAGGCAGGTCTGATCTGAATTTTTATTGCACAAATTAAATACTCTACCCCTCCACTACCAGTTACTTATGTTGCCTGTTGTTCACCCCCCCCCCCTTCCTTTCCCACACTCGTTCCCTCTCCCGCCCCCCTTTGCCTTTTTAAAATCATTCCTAAAATCAGTTGCAGCAACCCAAACAAACCCCGCATATTGCTTTAAAAATAAAATAAAAATCTGATTACACAGAAACTGATGCACATGTAATTTGTCTGTAGACGGGGGCTACGCATTCATTCATTCATTATGCTTCTTTTCTCAGAAGGACAATAAACTAAAAACGTGCAGACATGTTCACCTAGTGGTGAAAGTTCTTCGTACATTATACCACAAATACGATTCAGAACTGCATTTGATCCTGCTAGCAGCATCAGCGGCAGACAAGTGCCTTTCTGTGCGGCTGAGAAAAGCAAGAAGAAACCTAACTAGGGCAGGGAAACCTTGTGTCAGTGTTAGAAAAATAAAAGGCTTTGTATCAGACACATTAAAGAGGGATGGAGTAACACACAATAGCATGCTATCTACTCTCACCTCACCAGGGCCATCTCGCTGAATGTGAACACAGACATCACCTACTGTACCTCGCGCTCGTATCCACTTGAGCTGATACACTGATACATCTTCCCAACATGCAGGGAAAGGAGAGCCACCAAAGCGACATGAGAGAACTGCCACTGACTAACTAACTACAAGCAGGGCATTGCAGTGGGGTAAGGTACGCAGGATGCGCTCAGTATATGCCAAGTCAAGTTTCATCCCTTCCCCAAGGCCCATACAGCATCTGTTAGGAGCAGACAACACGAATGCACACATTGAAATGTACATAATAATAATAATAATAATAGCATGTTCTTGTATAGCGCTGCTAGTTTTACGCAGCGCTTTACAGAGATATTTTGCAGACACAGTCCCTGCCCCGTGGAGCTTACAATCTATGTTTTTGATGTTAAGAGGGCCAATCTGGGGTATTGACTCCCAAAATCAGGCATGTATTAGGAGTATTTTGAAATGACTGAACCTTTTGTTTGGAAACATGGTGAGCTGATACTTGGGCAGGGATCCGTTTGTTTGACCTGTTGTGGCCTTGTGGGTGTTCGGCAGGACCTGCTTTGTCTTTCTGTCCCGAAAATATTATCATGTAGGAAAGCAAAGCGCTAAAGGTAGAGAAAAACGTAACTTTTTGTTTATTTTTTATTTAAAGAAGAAATCCCTCTTCGGTTTTGGTAACATTTAGTACATTCTGGTCCTGATGAGTATTTTTTTAAGTTTGTAAACATGATGCATGAGTGCCGGGTGTCCTGGCTATTTTGCAAGTGCGTGGGGAGGGGGTTGGGGGGGGGGCGCATTGGGGGCTTGTTGAACGAGCTTCAAACTCTCTTTTTTTTGTCTCCCCAAGTGCCAAGCTTGGGAGAGTGTGCGTGCCCGCGGACGAGCGCGCACCACCCGAGCGGGGACGGGACAATTTAAATTGCAGAAACTCGGCAAACGCCTCGCGCTCAGCGCTAACATGGCTGCAGGCTTACGAGGTGTACTCCCTGTTGTCTGACATCATTGTGATCGACATCCGTTTGCAAACACAAAGTTCTCCTCTCTCACCCTTCCCACATCTTTATTGGTTCTCTGACGAAAACAAAGCAGGTAGGGGTAAAGATTCACTGCCCAACGTTCCCCACTCAGAAGCCCCTAAGAAATGCAATTTCTTATTCATATCTTGATAGGAGTCATATACTTGTTTTTAAGCATTGCAAGATGTGTTTAATAAAGGCAATTAGAGTGCTATATTGTTTACAAAAGTTTTTTTTATGGTTATGTTAGATTGCACCATAAATGGATGACCTATTTAACCCCTCCTAATGCCTTGCTTCGGAGACACACCAGAGACACAGGAGTTTAAAAAAATTAAATCAGAAAGATGATGAGGGTGCTACTTTTTAAACATATACGTCACTCTCATTTGCATTGAACTCCTATACATTTAAGCATGCTCTGAAATGCAAAAGCTAGGGAGATACAACAATGGCTTACCTTTAAATGTATTTCTCCATTGGACGTCACTTTGGGGATGCTAAATTGCAAGAGAAAGAGCTTTGACCAGTTGGCACTGCATACGCTTAGTGTGCTCTGGTGGACCAACAACATCTGGGAGCCATTTTCCCAACTACAGCAAGCTGAGCTTTCTACAGTACCACACAGAGAATGAAAGCTTACATTTGATCACCAATAAGAACATTCTTTCATGCCTAGAGATTGTGACAGATTATTTAAATATTAGCTTGGAAGTCAATTTGCTTGCAATGGATTCTGCACTCACCCCCGCCCACCCCTCCAAAAAAATGTCAGACATCCAGTGTAATTGTTTCCTCAAAACTGTGTGTTATAACTTCTAAAATACAACAGGCAGGTAATCTGCCTTAAGCAATACGAAAACTACCTACAATTTCACATTCAGGGCTGAAGGAAATCTTAAGTGAGATTAACCCATGTAAATATTCAGCAAAGAACACCCATTTTCACCTTAGTGTATGTGTGGTAATGACTTGGAGGTTTGGTGGGCTTTGGTGAATCGGGCATATTCATTTTACACGTTAAAACCACATATAAAAAAAGGTTATTCCCAGCCGTCAGATTTCTTAAAGCCGCTAAGTACTTTCCAGAAAGTTGAGAAGAGAACATATAAGGAACCATATAGCAAGAGTGACTTTCTAAAACCATGACACCTAATGCTAAATACAGCACAAGACAAGTGCCCCAGTAGGGATCTAATAGTCTGCATATTTTATATTAAAATGTCTTGCAAATCTTATTAGAGCTAGGCTGCTATTAGACAGACTTACCCTTTTGAAGAATTATTTTTGCGTCAGGCTGGAGGGGTTATATTTAGCCCGCGAGGTACAGACAGACAGCTGGGTGTTCTGGGAACCCAAGTTTCAATGCCTCACCCGCTCATGAACTCCAGTAGGAGACACAATCAATAGTTACAGCTTCCTTCCTCTTGCACAAGTCTCACCCTTGCAGGATGATTTAAAGGAGAGGATGGATAGGTAGGAAAGTGGAGTCTGGACGGTTTTCATTAATCATTTCCTGGGCACTGAAGCTTTCAGCCCCATTGTTTTAACATACAACCTGGCAGCAGATGAATCCATTTGCTGCTGGAAGAGCCTCCCTTGTAACACTGCTTTGTTACAGCTGCAAGGTTCGGGATTCTGGAACAGGAATGTGGCTTCTTAAAGGGGCAGTCTGTCCGAAGACCAAACAGAACTAGCAGCAGTGATATGTATTAATAAGAAATCATTTCTGAAAGAGGTCTTGGAACGGTTCATAGTCAATGTGTATCGAGACTTGCATTATTTTAATTCTGTTATCTTCTGCCGTTTATCTTGTTGCACGCTAACCGTTAGACCAGGCGCACAAGTGGCCCCTTTTGACATTCAGTCAACAGTGCTCCTTTTTTTTTTTACTCGTGTGTCGGGGTGTTCCCCGAAAGTCACCGCTGTCACTGGATCTGCAGAGAAGGACTCACCTTGAAGGGTGGATAGTTACAATGTGATCTCTACACTAGAAATGTATGTGGGCCTTGTGCAGGAATGTCTGCAGCATTCAGGTTAAGGGTTGAGTACTATCTTCTGGTATACCCTCTTTCCTCATTGATTTATGCATTCCCCCCCCCCCCCCCTCTTACACGTCTGAGAATCAGATGATATGTTTGTAGTGGAGGAACCAAAACAGCCCCTTCCCTTCTCCAAGGAGCTCCGGTTTTAAATACAGTAATAGAATAGCTGTCAATCTAGCACAATTAAGCCATGTATACTATTTTTAAGACATGGATCAAACAGTAGCCTATTCTGTAACACCTATTACTGCCATTAGTTCACATTGGTCCTACAGTAAGAGGTTCTGCACCTACTGGGAGAAGGAGTGGCTCAGTGAGTAAAGACGGCACCGAGTTTGGGAGCCTGGTTCAATTCCTGGTGTCAGCTCCTTGTGACCTTGGGCAAGTCACTATCTCACTGTGCCTCAGGAACCAAAAACCATAGATTGTAAGCTGTGCCTGCAAAATGTCTCTGTAAAGTGCTACATAAAACTAGCAGCGCAATACAAGAACAATTATTATTATTATTACCTACTGAAGTTCTTTCACTGCCCATCATAAAAAATTATTTATGACATTACAATCAGTTAATATTCTCTTTCCACTAGGTCTTTCAGCAATGTGTTGATGGCCCCTCTTGTAACTGAACGTGTTCTAATAATAAGCAGATCTAACGCACGAAGCAAAGCATACATGCATGGACAGATTAGATATCAGTGTTTCTCCACCTGAGCTACCGAGGGGACTTAAAAGGGTTTTCAAAGAGACCAGAGAAATGTAAACTGAAAGATGCAGAATGAGGCTCAGAAAGAGACAAAAAGCAGAAAAAGTGAAAGAGAAATTAGTGACAGATACATTTATTTTTTTTAAGCCTGCTTCCACGCATCAATAACCCAATCGGCACATTCAAATGAATATAAAAATCCTTATTCTTTCAAAGGGGATTTGTTTGGGGCCCTGCTCACATAGATGCTGCCTAATGCATTGCAGGCCTGCCTGGGAGGGAAGGGGTTAAAAAATGTATACTAAAAATAAATAATTTAAAAAACTAACAGCGAGAGGGTTTACATGTACTATAACTGGCAGTGTCCCAGAGTCCAGCCTCACTAGGGTAAGCTACAAACAGAAGCCACTCAGAAAGCAAGTGACTACAGCAAGCACCCGGACAGAACTGCAGAGGAATGTTCCCAAGAGCACGGTCCCTTGGCAGTGCACTGGTGGAAGCGCAAATTCACACTGGGTTATTGGGAGGGTTTGCAATCTGCACGTGCTCCCCATATAAAAGAAATGCAAATAAAAATCAAGTTTTTTGTTTTTTTAAATCAATTTTTTTTATTGGCAACAAACACATACAGGCATGGGTACAGTGATGTCATGGGCACATGACAACAAAACTTAACTGGGTTCGGCGAGGTGTTGGCCAATAGAATTTTCCTTTTAAGAAGGAAGGAAGGAAGGCGGGGGGGGGGGGGGGGAGGGGAGGGGAACATCAAGTTTTAATCATTTTTATTTTTATCATCCTAGACTAGTGTCCGATTTAATTTTTTTCCAAGTTAAACCCAGGCCCGCCTCTCTGCATATATGTTCTAGCAAACCCCATAAGCAAAGGACTTGAGATACTGGCAAGAAGATGAAAACTCTTCAACCTTACAAAATGTTGCCACGTAGCTGTCACTTTTGCATGAAACATTACTAAAATTAGCTGCCACTAAAGCTGTTACACATGTACAGGTAAGTCTGCTTGCTTCCCACACACCGACACCCCTCTGTTTCGCAGTACCCTGAATAATACAGTAATACAGCCAAGGCACAGCTTGTGCATGGACGCTGGTGTAAAGGCTTCTGGCTAATCAATACAAAAACACCCCTGAATATTCATTTTGCATCATCTGGGCCAGAAAATTAACAGATTTTTTACATTCTGTGCCAAAACTTTGCTCCACTGTAAACGAAGCACTGGGAGCCCTTCAGACCAAATTAATAACAAGAGCCATTCCTTTGTTCTCTTATTGTTGTTTTAAGGAAAATCTAGTTTAATTGGTTTGTTTAAGGAGTCCTGTTCAGCTCCCGTTTAACAGCAAAGGGTAATTGGATGTGGCAGTTCAAGCCAATAGCTTTCTTACAACACAACTATATAGTGAAACCTATTAGTGAGAAAAGTACACCAAACAGCTCCAAGCATTTATCACATCATCCACAAAACAATTCATCTCTACTGCAGAATGTATACATGAAAGCAGCAATCCCCTCATTTGACACCCCCTGGGAGACCTTTGTAGGGGGGTTCTGATGCCGGGACCCTCCTTGTGTAATCATACAGTAAAGTGGTCCATACATCTAGAGACCCTCTGGTTCCACAGGAATTTAATTACTTCTCTTCCCAGGTGACTGCTTCTCTCCGACCTATGAATTTTCGGTTTCCGATTGGTTCAAAGTTATCGACTAGCTCAACAGCAGTTTCTGCTCTGAAATTATAAGCTTCTGAAAATGCTGGTACATCTGACTTAATTACAGCGGGCGAATTTGGGAAACAACAGTGGTGAGATGATGGTGGACCACACAGTTCAATGTTAAATGATACATTTGGTATATAAAGCGAATAGGTCGAAATCCACAGTAATGTTGGCCAAACCTGGTGAAAAGTGTATCACTAGGATTATTAAATGTCTAATTTAACAACCTTACACCACCAACACAACATCTCAGAACCAACCACATGAAATCAACCTGTCACAACCCATCAAACTGGAGTAACAATCTTCACAAATATGTTGCAACAGTTCTGTATTTAATTAAGTTCTCTCCCTGAGGTTACATGCAACGTGTTGTCATATTCCAGAAGGCTTTCCCGTGCTTTCAATCGCCTTTTCCCTCCAAATATAATTTTTGAAGCGATAGCATCTTTAAGAGAATTATTGGTTTTCCGATTATATGGCCGTGTATATGCATTGAACGGACGAGTATTTTCTTACAAGGTGGTGGAAGTGCTTTAAAATAAACTCTGCTGCAACATGCGCATTAAACAAACATAGTAATATGTGCATGATGCACCCTGCTTTTTATATTCAAACCATCAACGAGAAACCTCCATGTTCTAGGATTACAGACACGCCCCAGCTTGCAGAGTCTCTCATGGAACCTCCACATACCCGTCTATGAAACCAAAAGAGATCACTGCTGATTCATTTGCTTGGGGTAAAAACTAAATCCTGCATGTTTTTTGTTACCAATTTTGGTGTGCGCATTTTGTAATCACAAGACAGAACCTGTACCGGTAACATACCGGGCATGATGAAAGAACGGCAGATATTTCTCTCTCTAGTTTAGGCAACCATTGTTCTTTTTTTAGAAGTTGAATAAAAGTATTACATACACAGCACCTTCCAAGCTTTAGGGGGGGTGTGGGGGAGGGGGTTATGTGCATTTGATCAATTTCTGGTTTAAGATGCCTGTTTTTACTTTGTTCCCAACATTTACGCAGCTGGCAAAATATACCTTGGAATCTGCCATGATCATAATGTGCATGTTTAAACATGTCCGGTTACTTTAACGGGGATAGCCAAAGCGAACAGTATTTTCATCCAACTACCCTAGAGCTCATTAAAAGAGATGGTGCAGAGCAGTGGGCTACATACATGCCCTCTGACCACAGAGCAGTTACAAATCCTCATTCATTGACAAAGGGAGTGGTTTTCCACTTTCCCAGAACCAGGGAACTTTTTTTGAAGTTTATAGTGGCTGCAGAACCCACAGTCTACTGTACTTTAGCATCCAAACATGAACATTTGTATATGTATTTTATTTTTTTAAAGATAAAAAGTAAAATTTACTCCATAAGACATGGGAAATTTGGTCAGGTACATAAAAAATTCTTTAAGGAAAAGGTAGGATATATGCAAAAATGGATGCCATCCCGCAGCACCTCCCCCCCCCCCTCTGCCCCCCCTCTCCCTTCTTTTTTCCCTCCTCTCTCTTTCTCTGCTCTCCACCTTTTCTTTTCTCTACTATACTACTAAAAACAGGACACACGGAAGCGGCGGCTTCCTAATTGGAACCATAACAGTAGAAACGTACGAGCATTCAGACATACAGACATTTAGATATACACCCATCTGAATAAAGAAAACAGAATACGGATGTTTTTATTAATATATGCAAATATCAATGTTTGTCCAATCTTTGTACAACAAAGTTTTCTATCTGTTGTGTACCCTGATAAAACAATAAAAAATTTGAAACAAAAAAAAAAGTAAAATTTACTGAAAAATGCAAAACTGCTGCTACCAAATGTTTTTGTGGACCCCTCTGTTAATGTACAGTAGAACTCTGGAGAAGAATTTGGAAATCAGTGGATGGTGGAAGTGCATAAAAGGGTAAATCTGCACATCAGAGAAAAAAAGCACTTTTTCTGCATCTCAGAACCGTTCCTTTTAAAAGTGTTTTTTTTTTTTTTTTTTTTTTTAAACTTAGTTTGGACAGTTTTGCCAAGTTTTTTATTGATTTGCTATAGCCCAACACTGCAGGGAACATAAACATGCCCCTCACTATCCAGTTCTATTCACCTCCTTTATCCAAAGAACACGTTCCCAAGTCATAAACACAAGATTGGGCACCGAGAGGCATTAGCAGCAGGTATTTGAGGATCCAGAACACTGGCAGTAAATATGACCGGAACAATAGGAGTTCCAATAGACAAAAAGAAAAATAAAGAAGAATAATTGTTTTAAAAAGTTTCACTTTGGCAGCTTCTTTCACAAGGTGATCTCAGCATAGTTGGCAAACCTGTTGCATGTCTCAGTGAAAATTGCCAACAGTACAAGCACAATGTTAGAAGCACATAGTTCAATCAAGGGTGCACCGAGCCCGGTGACAGCCAGCTGTGCTAAAGCAGGGATATCCTTAAAACCTGACCTGTTGGTGGCCCTCGGGGACTGCAGTTGGCCACTCCTGGTCTATACTGTTTAAAAACAAAATACAGCAACAAAATCGCCAGCACAACTGGTTTTGCACACACGTAACATTTTCAAGATCTCCACACTTTTTTGTCCATCATTATCTTCTCTCATCTACTATTAGACTGGCATTGTATTACCTTGAAAAAACACCCAAATATCAACAGACACTCACTCCTAAAGCAGAGGAGCCAATGATCCACGTACCGAGAGACAGGGGACTAGTTGTGACAAGATATCCTCAGGCACAACAAGGAGGACAAAGCCATTAGCAACTTGTTCAGAACTCCAGCCACCAGGAACCTTCAGAAACACAACGTTTTGTCAACACATTCATTTTAAGTCAGGCACATTTGCAAGCGCTGTTTTGCAACTCGGATGGATGGAAATTGGCAGCTCCCCAAGGGGAATACTCCCTTACCTTGCTAATGTGACTGCTTATGCAAAATCGTCTCGAATGGAGTATAATCATTATGTGTAACAAGTGCAGGGAATAATCCTATTGATTTGAAGACGAGAGGATCCCCCTCAATACAATCTTAATACAAAAGACCCTCCATAATAAAAGGCAGGATGTGGCGATACAAGAGGAGTTAAAGGGACTTTACTGTGATAAAAAGCCCTAAAGTCTTAAAAATACAATAAATAAAAACCTTGTGTCGCATCATAACTTGATTCCAAGTAGAGATTGTGTTTAAATGTTCACAATGCAAACCCTTTGCAGACATGGATTCATTTTGAAAGACTAATGGTAGGAACATGCACCCAGTTCTCCCCCCTGTAAATAACACAAGGGATAAGTCATTAACCGTGTGTTTGAAGGAACACGCTGAGCTCCTACCCAAAGACACAGGGACATAACTATATCTGGAATACAATGGAGTTGTACTATGGTTAAGGTACTGGCCTCTTCAGTGGCATCTCTCGGTTCAATAAAGTGTTACCCTTCCACTGCCGGAGCAGCCAGCAAGGCATTGCAAAGCAATGTCAGCAAATGGCCAAGTTCCCTTCTCTTGTCTGCAGTACCTTGGAAGCAAGGATGAGTATTACACTTGCAACATCTTTTTAAACTAAAAGATACCTCTGCCTCCAAATGACGTTTCACCCCCCTTGGTGCTAGAACGCATAAAAACATAACGCAACAGGTTAATCATATGCTCTTAACCTAATAGCATTGCTGGCCCCTGTGTCAGCAAAGTGGTTTAGGACTTATGCTTACATAAATGCTTGCTACTATGGTGAATCATCCACGGTATTGCAGTGTATAGTTCACAAATGAATGCCTTAAGGCGCAGTCCATGGTATGGTTTGGGGGAAAATGGCAACCACAAAATCCAGCCATTCAGTCCCAGTTGCACCAAAAACCTTCACATCTACTCGAAGACCATAAATGCATGTGGTTTAGATAGCCCTCCGAGATTACGTTTAAGCGGAGCACAATTAATGTGCATGGTCTGCATTAAGTAAGCCGCACAAACAGCACGGATTCAATTAGTAAAATGTTCAATTAAGAATCTATCAGGAGACTTCCAGTGAAGACCTCTTCTCAAGACCGAAGAGGAGGAAACTGTCGGCACGAGATAAATTGTACTCATCAACACTTCTTTCCACCTACCCAAAATGATTTCAATATGGATTCATACTAGAGGCACTTTGGTAACATTGTACATTCAACAAACTCTTCTTCTGTGATTGTAGCTTCTCACTGGAATGGCTTATATATAAAATGATAGCAGGCACTCCAACCTAAAATGAAATACTAAATGGCTAGTGCACGTGTCAAATGGAATAAAAATAAGATAAATACTTCACCGGAATCAGATTAATTAGACCACAATGTAAGTGCGAATATCAGAATAGTATTTTATAGTCCAAAGCAGAAACCAAGATTACGGTCCTGTCTGGGACCTTCCTCAAGTTGGTGTACAGCCATGTCAAGTGCGTAGATATAGATATAGATATATATAGATTATATATAGATTATATATATATATATATATATACAGTGGTCGACAAATCACCAAAAAATCTACTCGCCGAACAAAAAAATCTACTCGCCACCTAGTACCACACGTGTGCTGCTTGGGCCAATAGGAGCTCGCCACGATGTTAAATCCACTCGCCCGGGGCGAGCAAATGTATAGGTTTGTCGAACATATATATATATATATATATATACACAGCGTCTTCACCCGGAAGTAAAAGTATTTAAAAAAAGCCTGCAAAGCTGCCATGGGTTCCCAGTTCAATTAACTGTATTGCTACATATTACCTCAGTGGATGTACCACAGTTATGTAAACAGACCAACAGTCTTCTAGCCAAATAATATCTCCAATCACCAACATCGTCCCTTGGAAATGTCATCTGATGGTACTGCATGCAAGCAATAATGCACAAAGGGGAAACAGGCATAACGTCATATGCATTAAAAAATGCCAGGCGCAATCGGACACTCATTGAGGCGTCAGGTTAAACTGCAGAGAGGCGAGTACTCTGATGTATGTGCTATACATAAGAGCCGACTGGTTTCAAGACAATAGGAGCAATATGTATAGTGTAATAGTGGTGGCGAGACGGCGGTGTTATGCATGGCACTTATGCCTTTGGATTCCTGTGGATACCAGAAAGAAAGACATCTTGGAGTGCAAAAAACAACCAGAATGTTTTGATCTCTGTTCTATGAAATACACGATTGTGTCGATCACCCATTTGAAAGTGGACTGTTTGTATATATGCTGTCAGATTACGAAGACCATGATCGGGAGTTGTATATTTGTTTTGATAGGTGCCTTCTTCCTTGTAATCTTTATGTATATAGATCTGCCCCCGCTTAGTAGTTTTTTGTGTACATGGTATAACATTTCTATTTTCTGCACCTTTAAGAGGTACCTTAGTTATTAGTATTCACACTATAGGATTTTTGGATATGAAAGCTGCTAGGCACCCAGGGGCTGGGTGCCGTGACCTCTGCAGCTGCACTGGCTTTTTTATCCTTTTACTTCCGGGTGAATACGATATAAATAGATATGGATATATATACGTGCACTTTTCATGGCTGTAGATCATCCGGAGGAAGGTCCCAGAGAGTCTTGATATTCAAGCGTGCAGTGCTGTGTCTAATTCATCCGATTCTGGGCAAAGTAATGAATAAATAAATACATACACACACAGGCCATTGGAAGTTTTACCTTACATGAACCCGAGGACCCACAGGTTAATAGAATGTACAAAATATTTTTGAAGAGACTTTGTTTTGGGAGGGATTGCTGCTCTGAACACAGTGCCAAGAAGAATTGTGCCCTTGATTTAAAGGACTGAGCTCAGCAGAATTGCAGAAGAAATACCCAGCTTACATTTGAACACACAACAGGCCATCATTATTTGTGTTGGAAGTTCAATTAAACTCTTAACATATTGAAAACGCAGACACGTCTAAGAAAAAGGGGTTAAAAATTCAGCATTACTGTCACATCCAGAAGGCGATTAGCATAACAAGCACCTAATAAAATAATTGCGCTCGGCTCAATGTCAAGACTAGAAACCAATTGGACAAGAATCCCTCTATTTGTAATTGACGATACGTGGAGCATCGCAGGGTGGAATACCAATGTGAAGCAGCACTAGTGGCTGGTGGTACAAGAGCTTCTCAGGCTGCAAGTAATCTCGAGATACTTTGCAGCATTAGCTCAAAGCCTCTGAATTGCATCTCATCCTGGGAGTCTCACAGGGCGTAAACTGCCACACTGGGAAGCAGCAAGGAGAATTGCTACTTCTGGGTATAAGGCAAATGCTTCTCTAGTCTACTAAAGAAAAAAAAAATACTAAAAAAAAAAAAAAGAAGATGTGTATTGTTTGCATGTGTGATACGGCAGCTCTCCAGTGCTGGAAGGGATCGCAAAGCATAACCAATGAGCACTTAATAGGTTAATCAACAACTGGTCAATGGCTGTTAGCGATGTACAGTAGTTCTACTTCGCAACAGATCCGTTTGGCAATAAAGTAAAAGCACTCAGCCATGCAACATCCCGCCTAGCAGTTGTAATGTTTGTCACACAGCAAATTGCATTATGTAATAGCTTTTTAAACTTCAGCCCTAAAGCCCATGTTAGGAGTTGGATAATGGATCTTAACTAAATGAGGTGTAAAAGCTTATGCCATTCCACAGCGGCAGGGATTTGACTGCATTTGAAATAGAAGACACTTCTTAGTGTTCATGATGATGGCCATATTTAAAGCAGCAATACTATACACCCCTTATTATTAGTAGTAGTATATGTAAAGCATGTGACAATGTAGAATTCTACATTCTTACCTAAGCTGGCAATTGGTTGGTGCTCCTGTTATAAATCTGTCAAAATCCTTATAGTGTTACCAACATAATGGCTGCTGCAGTCAGTGTAACTCAGCAGCTACAATGTATCCTGATATTACTACGGTAACATGATCTATTGTTACAGTTTACAGCTCAAACTGCTGGGAACATTGGCAACAAATTATCCCCAACAGGAAAATGTTACAAAGATCGTGAGAGGTGGGTTAAAACCTGCTATAGAAATCAAAACGCACTAAAAATGACATTAAGAGTTGAATAATAATGTTTTTTTTTAAATGCATTAATTGTGATCTAATACTACAGAATGTATTTAAAAAATAAATAAAACAAAAAAACATACAAGATTTCACGTTGTGGTGCTTTAAAAGGCCACGCAGAAAACCGTTCTCCGGGAACTCCACTGCACGACCGAAAAATATTAAAAACACTACGGGATTTCCAACAACTGCACAAAGAAAGAAGCACTGGAAGAAACATATACTCAAGTGAAGGGTCAATTTGGTTATTGGAAAGTCAATCATTCTCACTAGTACTTTATAGTGATTATTTTCAATATGCTTCCCATCTGGTCCCTGAAGACGTTTGTTGGCAGTAACGTCAATGAGAGCAGCACAGTTCAGCCTGACCATGTCTGTCAACGCTTAGAGCAGATGGATATGGTATTTGGGGACATTAGAAATGGTGCTGTGAATGCTTCCTCCCCACGGTCACACAGCACTCTTGAGAATATACCATGATCAATGGGCGGTTGAGGAGGCAGGCTGGGCTTGAAATAGGCGTATGCATGCATGTCTATATTAATATAGCGCCATTAAGGCGTGACACGTTTATATTGCCTCAACTGTCAATTAGCAATTTATGGTAGGTTTGCGTGATCAGACCAAATACTAAAGCTCCCACTATGTTGTATACTTTGCTTGGTAAACATTTGGAAATTAATTTTACAGGACAAAAATGTACTTGAGTCATTAGTAGTAACACATGCTTTATATACTTTATAAATGTTCTATAGAAGGCGGTACGAATCGCTGAAACTAGAACAGTCCTACTGATTTTATTCAACTTTTGCTTTTAAATGGTCTTTACACAGCTCTATTTGATTTGTACAACCAAGCAATATTGTGTGACAAGGGTACCCTTTTACTATCCCCCTTATCAACCAATTTTCCGTGCTTGATCTAAAACGCAACTGTGCCCTTTTGACATTGAATATTTAGGATGACCCCCATTTATACAAGTTTGTTCTACACCATACAGGAGCCCACTCCTCCATATATATCTATATCAATATAAATATAAATAAAACTCAAATCTTGTTTGTCTGTGGGTCTGCCACACCTCTCACTCGCTCTCATTGGCCTGCGGGCTGGTGTGACGTCGCGGCCAGGGCTACGCAGGCCGTCAGACTCACACCACCCTTACACTGGGTGCTCCTCTGAGACAGGAGACAGTGGCAACCCACACGCCTCCAACCGCCTCACACCCTCCAGCACAGCCTCACACCCTCCACCCTTCCGCCTCTTCTGCTCACCCCGCGGGACCGCCGGGACAGAGGAACCGCCTCGCACCTTCCACCCACCCGCCTCTTCTCCTCCCCCGGCGGGACCGCCTGGACAGAGGTGAGGAGTCACCCCGTGGGACCGCCGGGACCACAACCTTACACCCTCCATGCCTCTCACCAACGGCCCTTTGCGCCGGGAACAGAGGTAAGCTATCTCACTCACCGCACTCTAGGAGTGCCAGGGGGTGGGGGGGAACCAGGGCTCACTAATCTAAGCCACTCAACGCACTCTGCTACCCGGGATTACAGAGCGCCGGGGGTGGGGGACGACGACAACGCCGGGTCTATCAGCTAATACACCATATAGGAGCACACTCCTCCGTTTATACGCCGAATAGGAGCCCACTCCTCCGTTTATACACCATGTAGGATAGCCCACTCTGTCTAGGACGTTTGGCCGCACCCTTTTGGTCACGAAAAGTGGTGAAAGTCCGGTACGGTGTACAGACATGAATTTTGGGGGTCCAACTCTCCCTGCCTCGCTCTCCGTTTCCCTGCATCTCCCTGATGTCTTTCCCCATTTCCCTGCGTCTCTCCCAGTCTCTTTCCGCACCTCCCTGTTTCCCTGCGTCTCTCTCCGCATCTCCCTGCCTCT
This sequence comes from Ascaphus truei, assembly GCF_040206685.1. Taxonomy (NCBI): domain Eukaryota; kingdom Metazoa; phylum Chordata; class Amphibia; order Anura; family Ascaphidae; genus Ascaphus; species Ascaphus truei. Next base: position 212,475,356 of record NC_134485.1, on the reverse strand, counting down.
CCGCGCATCTCCCCAACAGAAGTCGCTCCGTGACATGGATGCCCATACAGCACTATGCCCATATTAGGGCATCCTACGTCACTGACCGGAGGCGGCTGTGTGTATGGGGAGATACGCGGAGACCCAGGAAAACAGGATGAGGGAGGCTCAGAGAGAGACAGGGAGAGACCTCAGAGAGATGCAGGGAAACTGAGGGAGGCGCGTAGAGAATTCTCCCCAGCTTCTGCGGGCCTCTCTCTCCTGCCAGTGCATGCCGGAAGCTGGGCCCATCGTCCCCAAGGTACGTGTGTGTGTATTATAGTTTGGATTTTATGGGGGGAGGGTGGCAATGTGTATATGTGTGGTATTATATTGTGTACAATGTGGGGGCGGGGGTATTATATGGTGTGGGGAGGTATATTATATTGTTGGTATGGCTTATATTGTGTGTATTGTGTATATTGTGGGGGTATTAGTGTGTCTATTGTTTGGGGCTGTTATTGGGGGGGGGGAGAGACTTTGCTGCGATGTCCCCTCCAGCGCCCGACCGCCATCCACCACGCTCCCGCTCTGACCAGCCAGATCTGCTGCGCCTGACCGCCCACTGACAACTGCATCTTTAAATATCCCATGCCGGACCGCTACACTGCCTAGACAGGCCGCTCCGACGCGCCATCTTTAAATGCCACGCGGTGAGCTGCCCTGCGGCGAAGTGTCCCTGTGGCATTTTGGTCGTGGCCAAACGTCCCATTCCAAGCCCACTCTGGGTTGTACACTATATAGGACAGCCAACGGTAGTATCCCACCCCCCCCCCCATTCATTCAGCTATTGTGTTTGCCTCACCTCAATCAAATGCTGGGAGGGTATTCCATCAATCCAATACTCTTGCAGTAACATTTTTTTAATTATTTCACCTCTCCTTCCAGCTTCAGATAAGGAATATTTGGGGGATTTTTGCCCTTAATCTATATAAACATTTAGAAATATATTTATATTGCATAGAATTGTACATTGGATAAAGGAGCAGTGCAATGTTCAACTATCACTGTAACTGGCTTCCATATAAAGATTCAAATAACCCTTAAAGTAATAATCTTACCTATTAATCATTATTCACACGATACAATGTATCCCTTTTCCTCAGAACACTGGATTCAGGTACATCACATCCTTATGTCTGTGTTTGCTTATTGATGACGTCCTAATCACTTTGCAAACTGAAGACAAAGCAAAACTAACCCTTCACCTGTGACTGATAACTGGCAAACAGTTTTATAACCAAAACACATTAGATCCATGGTTTAGAGGGTTTTTACAATCTTGGTTAACCACGGAAATCTTAAAGCAGCAATACTACTTTCCAATTTTTTTCTTTTCTTTTTTTTATATATATGTAAAGCATGGGACGATGTGTAATTCTATATTGTTACCTAAGCTGGTAATCGTTTGGTGCTCCTGTTATACATCTGTCAAAATCCGGACTGTGGGCCTAACATAATGGCCGCCTTTCTGTTCCAATCAATCCTTCAGTGTAACTCAGCAGCTACAAAGTATCCGGATATTACTAAGTTAACATTAACTATTGTGACAGTTTGCAGCTCAAACTGCTGGGAACATTGGCAACAAATTATCACAAACAGGAAAGTGTTGGAAAGATCTTGAACTGCTTGGGAGGTAGGTTAAAACCTGCTATAGAAATGAAAATATGCATTAATAGTTGAATTAAAAAAACAAAAACAAGAAAGTATCACTACTATCTAATACTACAGATTTAAATTGACATTTTTTTTAACCTCATAAGATTTCCCGTTTTGCTGCTTTAATCAGTTTTTAAGGTTATTTTAACTGGTAGTTACACACGCCAAATGGTTTACAAATGGCAATCGGCTACATGTAACCTATCGAACATGCCAGTCATTAGTTCACGTTGGTCCTTGGAGGGGATGCCCCTTCAAAAAGCACTGAACTTTTCCGTAATGCTGCTTTACATATCCAACCTGAGAAAATCACCAGGGATCAGGGAATTCACGGCACATGGGGAGACAAATTTCCTCTCCAGCTATTGTGTCACGGGGAGGGAATAACAACCTACACACACGGAAACCAATAATTACACCCACTCTATTTGCAGTGGTTCACTTGCATTTTTATCAAGTCGTCATCAGTTTTATATGCGTTTGTAAACATGGCATAAAGGCCAAAAGACCAACTTCCAGTAATGCTCATACTAAAACACATATTTCACTCTGGGCGTTTACTCATTTTTCTACAGAAACATATTTGAGCAAACAGATAACCAAAACATTTGCTTTATCAGGATAAAATCATTTTTATAGTTATGCCCTCTTAGCAAATGTACTCAAAAATAACAAGGATATGGCGAGGATACCAAAGATTTAGTGACGTGCCTTAGCAATCATTATCCGGGATCTGCAACTTGGTATCTCAGCATCAAGATATATTGCACTTTTGAGGTGCAATTTTCAGAGGTCCACGTTAGGTTTTCAGAAGAAACCAGTGCAGGGGTCGGATCACATTACTTGCCTCTTACACAGACGGCTACAGTGTGACCTGGAGCAGAGATATACAACTCCGGGGGGGGGGGGGGGGGGGGGAAATATATATTTATATATATACTAGCTGAGAGACCCGGCGTTGCCCGGGATGTAAATGCGTAATAGGTAGTATTATTTATAAATCGTGGAACAATAGGTGAGTATTTGTTGTAAAGGTTTGGGGGGGGAGAAAGGGGAGCGGGGGGGGAGAAAGGGGAGCGGGGGGGGAGAAAGGGGAGCGGGGCGGGGAGAAAGGGGAGCGGGGGGGGGGGGGGAGAAAGGGGAGCGGGGGGGGGGGGAGAAAGGGGAGCGGGGGGGGGGGAGAAAGGGGAGCGGGGGGGGGAGAAAGGGGAGCGGGGGGGAGAAAGGGGAGCGGGGGGGGAGAAAGGGGAGCGGGGGGGAGAAAGGGGAGCGGGGGGGAGAAAGGGGAGCGGGGGGGGGAGAAAGGGGAGCGGGGGGGAGAAAGGGTAGCGGGGGGGAGAAAGGGTAGCGGGGGGGAGAAAGGGGAGCGGGGGGGGAGAAAGGGGAGCGGGGGGTAAAGGGGAGCGGGGGGTAAAGGGGAGCGGGGGGTAAAGGGAGCGGGGGGTAAAGGGGAGCGGGGGTAAAGGGGAGCGGGGGGTAAAGGGGAGCGGGGGGGAAAGGGGAGCGGGGGGGAAAGGGGAGCGGGGGGAAAGGGGAGCGGGGGGAAAGGGGAGCGGGGGGAAAGGGGAGCGTGGGGAAAGGGGAGCGGGGGGGGGAAGGGGAGCGGGGGGGGAAAGGGGAGCGGGGGGGGGAAAGGGGAGCGGGGGGGGAAAGGGGAGCGGGGGGGGAAAGGGGAGCGGGGGGGGGAAAGGGGAGCGGGAGGAAAGGGGAGCGGGGGACGGGGAAAGGGGAGCGGGGGACGGGGAAAGGGGAGCGGGGGATGGGGGAAAGGGGAGCGGGGGACGGGGGAAAGGGGAGTGGGGACGGGGGAAAGGGGAGTGGGGGACGGGGGAAAGGGGAGTGGGGGACGGGGGAAAGGGGAGTGGGAGACGGGGGAAAGGGGAGTGGGGGACGGGAGAAAGGGGAGTGGGGGACGGGGGAAAGGGGAGTGGGGGACGGGGGAAAGGGGAGTGGGGGACGGGGGAAAGGGGAGTGGGGGACGGGGGAAAGGGGAGTGGGGGGGGGTGGAGAGCAGTGGGCATATGTATTGTCATAATTTATGTATGGGCATTTCCCCC